>NC_089662.1:15184255-15321755 GCF_037042795.1 Molothrus aeneus
TGGCCATAAGGTCTGCTAGTCTGGCAAGAGCCCTACACACCTTACGAGATCAGATCAGTCTGAGTACAGAGAAGTGCAGTCAGTCTACAACAGAGTTCACTAAAATGCACAATTCTTGGCTGGTCCAGTGCTACATTACACATGGCACCTCTGCAAAATCTTCATCTTCCATGAGAAACAAATTCATATCCTCCATCCTATTTATCAGAACACACACACATGCATACACATTTCCAGTGTGGGAGTTCCAAGAGAGGAGCAGGTGGAACCCAGATCTGCTTCCTTGCCAAACACCAGAAACAGACAAGTAGGTCTTTCCAGCAAAAGCATTGCATGGTGTATGATTATCCATCAGCAAGTACCTTCATATTCTGATCACAGACAGGATGGCAATGCAAAAAAATCTTGCAAAAGTGGAGAAATAATTAAGAACAGCAGTGGAAATTAAATGGATGATAGCTATGTATGACATGTAGGTCAAATTAACGGTACAAAAGAGCCCCATAAATCAGCTAACGTATTTTAAAAATGTCACACTTTTGCAAAAATGTGCAACCATACTTCTGGTTTTCCTAAAGGTTAATACTACCTGCAGGACAGGCAAAAGAATTATTCCGGGCTCTTTAACACTGCTAAAACCTCAGCTGGAATGCAATATCAACTCCATCCAAAAAAAAATCAAGAAACACAAGAAGAACATGGAGAGAATGGAGAGGAGAACAAGAACAACCAGAAAAAGGACCTATTACAAAAGAGACTGAAATTAATTTTCTTCAGTCTTAGGAGGTCAAAGGGAAACATGGTAACAGCTTTTAAATCTGTGTGGGGAATGGATGGGCCTATTCTAACAGCAATCAAAGTGAAACAAGGGGATAGGTTACTAAGTGGACATTGTGATGGTCGTTAAGTACAGGCCAAGCAAACATATTGCAAAGGACAATTAATCCTGGTTTGGAACTCAGGGAATGTTCTGATAGTCTCTCAGTGTACCTTTTGGCCCTATTTGTCTAGGAAACCACAAACTAGAGAGTCACTGGGTCAGTTTATATTCAGTTAATATCTCATGAACCCATTCAAGGTTACTTCAAGTAAAGAGTTTGGGTTTTCTTCCTCCCCTGACTCTAGGGTATTTTTTATCCTTGCTTAACCTAGTTTTTGAACCAGCGTTAGGTACTTGACTTGAAGAGCTGGGCTTTTAATTTTCCTTTCTTTAATTAGTGTCATTCTTGCACAATCCCTAATATGGACATCAATAAACTACATTTGAATCTTTTTACCAGTATGACAAACCCTCTCTCCACTGGAGAACAGCTATTGAAATGTCAAGTAACATGATACTCATACTGCTGCAACACCATGTGCTGATTTGATGCAATAATCATGTGTGTAAACAACATGGTCTTTGGAAAACATCAGAGTCCCAAGATGGTACATGTGACCTTTGAACAGGAGAAGGCTTTTATGGTTTCATCCAGAGCCACATAACATTATCCTGAGAATTCCAAACTATCCATTCTTAACCAATGAATCAAATTTTTTCACAGCTGCCCCACACACAGTTTGCACATATTCTTTTTTTTTGTATTTTGAAATACCACTTGTACAGAGACTAAATGTGAGAATTGCATACAGAAAAAAAAAAAAAGATCCAATAGCCACAAACTACTCTCTAGACTTCTGGATGTAAACGGAATATGTCCACAGACAACACATACAAGTGGTAACCACAGCTGAACATCTGATCCACAATACTTGAGCTAGGCACAAATAGGTTTATAATCATGTTTTGTGATTTAAAGAGATCTTAATATGTGAAAATTTTTCATGCCTGCTCTGATAGGCAGCTGAAATTTTTCATAAACAAATATATTTCATTTATTTATTACAAGTGCAACAGGTCAAATACAGAGATTCAATATCCATAGACTGGGGAAATACTCGTGAGTCTAGAAATTTTGAGGTAAGATAGTTTTTTTTGAACTGTCCTTCTAATAAATGCTGCCTCAGGGAAGTCTAAGAAGGCACAGTCATTAATCCAAAATTAAATTGACTGTGGTATGATTTGCATCCTATAATATAATATGATAGAAATGAAATGCTGAAAAGACACAAATATTTAAATGTTAAGAATTTCCAATTAAAAGGTAGCCTGTAAACCTGCAAAGTCCAGTAAACAATGAGAAAAAGGATTAAGATTGGCAGTGCTCTCAGTGACCTAATTTACATGTGAAAGAGCTCAAATTCTGCTTAATTACATTGCAGACAAAACCCTGAATATCTAGGGTATGGATATTAATTTCTCAGAGAAATCTCTACCTTCTTTCTCTATTTGCTTAAAAGATACTTAATCTCACTGGTATTCACAGATCTGCAGAAAATATCCAGCTAAAATATATCAATAAAAGTGTAACAAATACTGATACAAAAGTTGTTTTGGTATGACTATTTTATTAATTTCAAGATCATTTAGCTAAATATTCTGCTTATCTCTTCCTCTGCTGGATGGTCCCGTGAATCCCCTAAGCTTTCTACCTTTAATTCATAATTCACATAGAAATAAATAGTAATTCATGAAACCTACGCACATTTTGGAAAAAAAAAATCTTCACTCATGCCATGCATTCCTTCCTTTAAACTTCTTTTCATCTCCTTCTTCTGTATCTTTGTTATCACTGAGGTTACAAACAAAAGAATCATGCTCTAACTGAGATCACATTTCCATACTCCACATCAGAAGACTCCCTCCTATCACAGCCTCCAGTAGGATTGTGATTTTCAGTGAGGTCTCTGGCATGATTCACTAGACAAGGAGGTTCAAAACTATCTTTTTTCTTCTCCTACAGATCATATGACACTCAACACATGTACACAACCCTTTAATGTGCTTTCTAAAAGCATTTTGGAATATTAAATTTTATAGCTCTAGATTTGTAGGAGTTTGTGTGTATTTTGTGTAAGAATCTGTCAAAAGAAGGATAGCTGTTGCTCCTCTTCCTTTGGTTATTAATTTCCCTCATGGCATTTTTTCCTACTTTGTTCCAGACTGGTTTGTTTTCTGGATTTCACTTCCAAGGGGTGTTCAAGTGGACTCTAGGTACAAAATACAACATGAATTAAAGTGAACAAAATTTACTTGTTAGCAACCTAAAAAAACCCTGCTCCTTTATTCATTCAAGGCAAATCCACAACAAACCTCAGCTGAATTTAATAGCTCGGTAAAAAAAAATGTAGCTCAAATAATATTCACTACTATGTGTTTCCTAAAATTATATATGCACATTCAATTTGTTCTTCTGAACTTCTACTGTGAGACAGAAACTAAGTTCTCCTATATTGATTAAAGTTCCCCTATAAACCCATCTATTGAAAGGGCAACAGTTGTTCTCTTCAGCAACAGCTACTCAGAGATTCACGCCCAATCTTCCAGCCTTTTCAAACACACACACATAAATTGAGATTCCTAAACAGATACCCAGGATTCTCATGGGCATGTGGAGTGTTCCCTGATTTCAGCAGGGTTTTATAAGTACTTTGAACATTTAATATGCAACTTCACATAGAGACTTAGGATCCTCTGTTGGAAATTATCTAACTTTCCCAGTTAATTTTTAATTCGTTGTATGTAGTACCTGCTCTTGGCCAGCATCAGTTAAGTTACTTCACAGACATTGTTATTTGGATCATTAAATCATCCAAACCTAAAGTTTGTTAAAACTAACCCTGACAAGCTTCAATAAACAAAACCAAAGGGATTTGAAGATTGGGCATCTGAGATTTTAAATTTAGGGTCCTTCAAGGACATTGGCATAACCAGAAGATACAAAGGAGATTAAGGCCTGGAAAGCTGGAGTCTCCCCATCTGAGCAAGTGATAAAGACTAAAGAATGTGGACCAGATTAGCATGAAGAGTGAGAAATCAATAACCAATCGGGGACAGAACACTAACTAATGAAGAGAGTTAATGCAACTTAGAACCAATGAACATTAATTTCTTTGTTTGCTAAAAGTGTATAGAGAAGTGAAAAAGTCTTGTACTGGGGTCTGTGTGGAGGCCAGAACTTTGTCAGCTGCATACACACACTTCTTAGCCAAGAATAAAGTACTGTCTTACTCCCTAACACTAAAAAGGCAAAGAGTCTTATTTCTCCCAAATATTTCAAGGATTTTGGTAACACCTCCATATATCAAAACATCTAAATTTGCCTATTCTCCCAACTTGACAGCTTTCCTTAGGTGAAAATTGACTGCAAATCATTCAAATATATTAATACAAAGCATGGAGTTAGATGTTTTACATATTTCTGTTCTAATACCTGGTGCAGGATGATAGGACACATGAATATATGTTTACCCTCAACCTACATATGCACCCTCAACCCACATATGAACAGGAAGAACTTCTGGTACTGCAAATTATTTGAAGTGCTTTTTAACCTTTCTTGGTATTGACATAATTTCCTTTGGGAGTGGAACAGACCCTGTCATAAGTTATATTTTCTATTCAGTACAGTAGATCTCATCTAGTCTGGCAAAGGTTCTTCTCTGGCAATTAATTTCATGTTTTATTCATCCCAGAATTCTTTAAAGCTCTAAATCAAAATGCTACTTTGTGCATTGCAAACCACATTATGAACAGCCAGTATCACAAATGAAAGTGCTTTTTGCATAGCAATCAGACTGCCTCTTTTCAGAGAAAATGAATCTAGCTCTGTATTTATCTCACTAATTGCATTCATAGCATTACAAATTATCACCCGCCTCCCATTTACATTATTCAAAACTCAATCTCCCTAAGTTACTAAACCAAAAGTGAGCCATACATCTCCTCCTGAGACCCAGAAAACACATCATTTGAACTGTTGATTTATATGAACTAGATTTATCAGGAAAAGTTTAGATACCATAATCGATAAGAGAATAATCACCTGAGAGCATGTGTGTGCTGTAAATGCACTGCTTAGGAGAAAAGAGGACAGCTGATCCAGCACATTGCTGAATTTATGCCTCTCTGAAAATTACAAACCTGAGGAGCCAGTGTCTTACCTGAGTTCAGTTAAATTCAAGAGATAATGTAACATCTGAATGGAAAGCACTGAGCACTTTCACAACTTCCCCTCCAGATGCCCTCAAGGCTCTAATAAGTTTATGGGTAAGGTTAGTCAGTTTTCATTGTTCTGCTGCACAAATGAAAACCAAAAATCTTCCATAAAGAGTTACATAAATGTGTGTCCCAACTAGCAGGGAAAATGCATTGCACAAAGAGTTACAATTCAGGGGCCAGAATCTGCTGTTCTTATTTAGGCCCAGCTCCCACTGATGTCAATGGGTTCTTCTGCTTGAAGCTGTACTGAGTAAACACCGAGAGATGGAACCGCCAGTTGAAATGCTGGAGCTTAGAAAGTAGTGGGGATTGAGGTGGCGACTGACTCTATAATAACCAACAGGCAAGCTACAGTGGAAAAGATAAATTTTTTCTAGGGTAGAAGCCACTGTACAAGACTGCTAATTTAAAGGTAAATACTCTCACTGCAGTTTGATTATTCTTGTATGAGCTACTGAATTTTTGTGATCATTAATCTACCAAATTCCAGGTTTTCCTTCTCAAAAATTTTTTAGAAAATTCTTGTAGATAATGAATGATAGACTGTACTATGTACATATAATTCAGTCTAGCTTTGAGAAAATGATCTAAACTAATCACCAGCTGACAGAAGATGTTCCTCTTCTTTCCTTAACAATGATCATGTATATTTCATAGATATAACATATATACCAGGTTAAGACTGTATTCAAAAAGCACAAAATGGCAACAAAAAAGGTTTGTCACTTTACATTTACTTCTATTGCCCTACTTAATTTTATTTGTTGAATTTATTTGACACGTTAATAGTCAAATGCCTTTATTTGTTAATTCTACTCCTCATTTATCCTGAGTAATATAAACTTTTTTTGTGGTATTGCGAGGAGGAGACATGTACTCTATGGGCCAAAAAAGCACCTCCATGTTGTAGCATCTCCACCTCTGGCTTGAAATTTGTTGGTGGCGAGCGTGATCAGAACTACACTGGAAGTCTGCATGCAAGCAGTTTTGGCATTGCACTGTAACTACAAGAAAAACAGCCAGGCTGAAGGCTTGAATTATGATCTTGGCCCTTCCCCTCCTGCTTTCCATGGCCAACTTTTTCTGAATGTCCTTTCCAAAACCTGGCATCATAACAGATGTAAAAGAGTGGAAAGAATGATGTTCAGAATCTCTTGAATGCACTACTTTGGTTGATCACATCCACAGTGAGCAAGCAGCCAATAAGTTTATCCTTGAGGTTCTCAAGAAGAGAAATACCCACATATCTCTTTTTTTTTTTCTTCTCTTTTCCTTTCCTCCTTCCTTTCTCTCTTCTTTTTAGCAAGTTAAGGTGCATTTTGTCTTTATTTTGGTTTTGTAGGGAGACCGATTATGAGGAATCATAATTAGGGGTGGTTTTTTTGCTGGTTCAACTCAGCCTGAGCCTTTACATTTCAGCACCAGGAAGCATTATGAATCGAAAGCCACATAGATACGATTTCTTTGCAATGAAGAACCTGCCCCCTTTAAAGAGAGGAACTGTGAAAAGAAACTTCGTTAAATAGCTCCACAGAAACACTTCTACAGCTAGCAAAAGACTTCTGTACAATTAGCCCACTCACCTTCAGAGGATTTAGATTTTGCTGGCAAATATATACTTTCTTCACTTTCCTACACATACAAGAGAAGGACACAGGAGGATTTGATCTTGCAATCAAATATGCAGGGATTTTATCCGTAATGAACAATGTATGGCATGAATAAAACATTTGTAATTTTCTGCAAACAGACCTTCATATTTATGAAGTTGTTGGCTATGCATAACTTTATTTGTAAGTATGTTACAGCCTGACAGGGTTTGTAAAACTATTGTTTTTCAATTGATTTTATCTACTTTGTGATGCAGATGGTCAGTTATTGTTTCCTCCAAGGTGGAAATAAATAATTAGTCTTTTTCCTAACTGCCTATATATATGCAGTTTTACCCAGGATTTGAGACAAACAAAGGTCTATTTACATGAAAGTGTAATGAAATACAAAAAGGAAAAACTATCTAAGTGCAGTTGAACTGAATGCATTTGAGTAACTACCCTTGAATGCAGTTTCACAGGGTTTACTTAGCTTCATCCTTTAACTTATGTGGCTTTTCTACCCTAAGAAATACCAAGAAGCGTTATGTTCCTGCAGTATAATACAAGGGTCACCAGTTTTGCTCTCATGTAGGAACGATCACCTCCTCCTCTCAATACTCATACTTCATAACCTTTTCAGACATTGTAACTCACTATAACTCTAAAAGAAGAATGACAATAAGAAGGATAAATGCTTCTGCTAGCAGTAGTTTGAAGTGAAGCCTGTACTTGAACACTTGCTTGTGTAGAATCTTCAAGCAAGTCCTCTGAAACAGACTTCCCAGACAGCACTGGTCATTTTTTTCCCACCAATAGGTGTGTACGCACTAACACCATCAGGATGTTCCATCTAAAAATTATGCTTTTGGCTTGAGCTGTCCCTTCAGGATAAAAATATTAGCTGCCTATTTTTTATGTATCTGTTTGACAACTGTACCAATGATGATGGAATTCTGCCAATCAAAATGTTGTGTTTCATGCAAATAGTTGCTTTGAAGTGCTCCAGGTTTACTGAATGAACAAATAATAAGTTTGTGTAAAATATTCAGGGAAAATGTCCAATAATCCATCAGCAGTTTGCCTTTAGATTCACACAGTCTATCAACAAATCTTGTTTTAAATGTACAGACGCTCTTCCATTTTAACTGGCTTTCCTGGCAGAAACAGTATTGATAAATCAGTTTCTTTTGCAGTATTTAACATTGACTCTTAATAAAAATTCAATAAAAAAATGAAGTAAATCTCAACCATTTAGAAGCAGGAATTGGAGTAAGATTAGGCTTCTGTTCTCTATGGCTCCTGTAAAAGATAATGGCGGGACTATCTCTCTCTTTTGACTATGTAGGAATCAAAGAGAGACTAGTGTCCCAACCTGGGGTTTTAAACCACATGTGCAAGGTTAAGCTGTGGCAGAACAATCATATTACGCATTCGCTTTCCCTCTCACTAAATTAACTGGATAAGACATCACCTTTCTATGTTCTGTCACCTTCATGCACCAATAGCATGAGTCAGATCAGCAGTCATAAATCACCCTTTGCTCTATTTCCTTGGGATCTCAGCGCCTCATTATTTAGCCACAGGATGAATATAATGACACTTGCTGCCATTAAGGTGCCATTCTTTCAAAGAGGTTTGAGAAAAGTGCTGGATAATGTTATGACCAAAAGATAACTGTATAGACATGGAAGATTATTATCAGGATTACAGCCTTCCTTACCTAAATTTGTAGCTCAGCTCAAACTGAGGGGAGAAGAGTATCTGATTATCTTTTTAGGTCGTTTCTCTTCCACTAAAATGTCAGGAACCGGGCAAACCTAAAGTCCCTAATGTACATCAGTTACAAAGTGATCAAAGTTAACGACAGCAAGCCAAGTCAGTTTGTATCTACATGTTAATTTTTAAAAGAGCTCCTCTACTTATATCAGCAGAAATAACTTATATGGCTTCTTTTCTCATATTTAACCTCAAGACCCGGTCCCACTGTTTACTTGGAACTGAGATGCCATAGATTGCTAGAACTGATAGAGTATGATCTGTGTTTTCCTCGTCTCTTTGTAGTTATGAGAGTAAGACAAGCTGGTAGCGGCTGCAGAAGTAAAGGCCCCTCTAGGGCAGTGTGAAGAACACTTATGTGTCATTTGCTTCCTGGGAAGGGTGAACACATCACACGAAAATAAAACAAACTGGCTGGTGAATTTCAAATGCCACTGTTTGGGACTAAACTGGTTACAAGAACAGTTTTCTTTTTGTGTTTAAATGTCAACTGGTTCTGTTCCTTCTCCTCTATTTTTCTGATAATTTGTTCTGTATTAAATAACAAATCTTTGGTAGTTGGGTAAGTGCTGTGCCTCAGCAATGCCCTAGCCCCCTCAAAAGTTCTCTTTGGACAGCAGATAGTGACACAGTCATTAATTTGGTCAGAAGGAAAAACAAAAGAGCAGCTAATACACTAAGAAGTCACTAACAGCAGTAATGTCCATTCCTGTGACTGCAGCAGGAATCAGGATAAATCATATTGGAATAAACCATATTCAGTAGATTTATAATCCTGGTGATCTACTAGACTGCTAAGTACTGCTGGGTGAGTGGAATAAGAAACTGCACAAAGTTTCATTTGATGTCACATACGTAATGTACTGACCTATTTTCCTCTGGTAAGGAAAAGGTAAATTTAAAGGTAAGATCTCTTCTTCCTTTATTACTTGAGTTCCAGCTAACTTAAAAAGCAACGTCACTTTGAAAGGACATATTCAGCCCTGTATCACTTGTAAATAAATAGTGGTCTCCAGATAAAAAGCAGAAAAGGGAAAAAATTTCTCCCTTTCCCAGTCACTATGAGCCTCAAACAGTTTTCAGATGTGTCATATGGCCAAACTGCAGTTGCTTGGAGAAACAGTGGTTTGTAAAAGTCCACAAAAATAGACATGTGCAAAGGGATGGAAATATGGTAGGAAAATATTTCATAGTTAATGTCTATGCAAACCTAGTCAATGGTCCTCCAAACAAGAGGAGGAGAAGCAGAAGGAACAGAAGGAACGTCGTAGGGTTTATAACCATCATATGGTTTAATAATGCCTGCCCACTCAATAAATTGAAGTGACTCCAATGTTAGAGACAAGGAATGAAGTAGCTGTAGAGAATTACCAGTTTATCATTACTTAAAACATTAATACAAGTACTTATTCATACAAGTATTCTTACAGTCCTTTGAACTCTTACCAAAATCCTAGTAGAACTACAAGCAGCCATCATGGCATCCCGGAATCTTCGCTGAAGGATCAAAGAATCCTCTGCTGAAAAGGCAAGGAAGAAAAATGGTCTATAGTCAGTTCTGTCTCATTTGCTTCGAATATTCTGTCTGCAATTCCCCTTCTCTGGAAGACAAAGTAGGAGGAATCTTCTCCCTGATCCTAGTGTGAATTTAGCTTGTGCTTTTGTGTCTCCATGGAGACAATGTAAACACATCTGCTTTCTTTTTATGCTTCTGATGAAAGCATTCTACACAGAATTCATCATTGCACTGAACAAAAACAGAATCTCAAGGCAGAAATGGAGATCATTCCTTACACAATGAAAAAGGAAACCACTTTTAGTTCATTTTCATCAATGATCAGTGTCACCAGAAGAACAGAGGAGTTTACAGCCATATCTTTAAGCTCAGGGTTTTCGTATCTTGATACCTGAATAACAAAATAACGTTAATAAAACAGTTGATGTTAAGTTCATGTTACAAGGGGAGAAAAAGAAATATAAATGCAGGATACTCATTGTCATCTGGAGAAATTCAATATTCTACAATTCTGAAATGCCAACATTATAATGCTGCCACATCTAATGGCAAATGGCAGCATTGTTGCCTTTCGTGTAGTCTCTAAAAATTAAAAGTAAATTGAAAAGTAATTCCCAAGGCCTGACAACAAAACTACATAATCTGTGACTTTACATTTCCCCTAACATCTATGCACTGCCAGTTAATGAAAGAGGAAAAGACATTGCATTGCAGTGGTGTCAGTTTTGTTCCTTTTGTTAAAGATGTTCTGAGAACTGGCACAGGAAAACAAAAGTTTAAGCAGAGTTCATTGTTTCAATAGCTGAATGTCTATTCAGTGCCGGAGGCATGTTAAACTGGTTTTTTACCAGTCATAAAGTTAAGGGCAACAGGCAGATTGAAGTATCATGTTTGTGGCGTGCTATACACTCAGTGCTGTTTTCTAGTAGTTAATATCCTCCTGGCTCTGAGTTCTGGCAGCTTCTTAACTCAGCAACAGCATGGTGTGAATGTAGACAACTCAGCCTCATGCTGTGCCTGAGCTGAAATATCTTCACGGGATCTGGAACCTGTGGAAACGCAGTAGTTCATCACAGAGCTTAGCCCCAAAGCTTAGAAGTGGTTCCATGGCATGGTGTATATTTACATTGCACCCCTACATGTTCTGTGGCAGCCAAACTATCCAAATTTTTCCATACCTGGGGGGGGAATCCTGTTCTTCAGCAGGTAAGACGTTAACTCTGATTAAGTTGAGTTTGGCACTGAAGATCTAAGTGCCAAACTCAATTATATTTTGTTACAGACTGATCCAAAAGCTCCCGAGGCTATTGATCTCTTCTTATGTTGCATGACTAGTACCCAGTATTTGTTCAATTCCCATTGAATGGACTGGTGGACAGAAGGTGGATAACACAAAATTACCTCCAACATAAACGGGGTGAAATGAACTGCAGCATACTGATCATGGGTTTGATGGCTCAGGCCCCTACTGCTCCATAACGATGTGGTAAGAGCAAATTACCACACGCACCACAGTGACAAGCATGCTCATTAGCAGAGTTGTTGTTTTGCCTGGGAAGACAGCCCCTTCAAAAGCAGGATTTTTCATGCTGGAAAACAGTCAGAGCAGCTTTTTCAGATTTCCAAATTAGTATATGTATTTGTCATATTAGGCTTCTGCATCTGTTTAAATGTTGCGAACATTTATGACTATTAATTATTATTTGCTCTAGAAGAGCTGTAAATCAGTTAGGAACCTGTCATCATATTTATATTGTCTAAAGAAAAATCCAAACCACAACAGAATATGAAAATAAGCTAAAATTTAGCTGCAATCACTATCTATAAATACATAAACAGTGCACACAACTTTTACATAATATGAGGAAAAAATTTTTTCCTACTGGTTACATTTTGACCTAAAAAATAAAAAAAAGCTGAAAGACGTATTGTGATTCCATTCCATTAACAGTTATGCAAAGCACGGATCAGATGGGCCAGGGTTGGACTCTCAGCTCAAAGGAGCCACCAGCTTTAGGAGTTGCTGAATTCTGCATGCTGAGAATTACAGAGAATGACCCCCTAAAATCAGCAATAAAAATAAATTACCCCTAACTAAATTACATACTGACGAATAATAAAGGCTCATTTGACAAATATTTAACATTGGAGCTTTCCTTCCTATACACCTTCTTCCAATATTATTAAGATAATAAATTCAGTGTTTTATGAATGCAAATAGTCTTTTCTCCATACTCAGTTAATTTTACCTCTAAACAATGATGATGTCTCTTCATTGATTCACATTACATAATTTAGATCATTCATATACTCCAGCCAGCAATACTTACAATTTAAATTCTTCCTTCACAGTTTGAGGAGAATAGAGCAAATATAAATTGGCAGCACAAGTGTAGCAAGAGGTCCTTTAAAATCTTGTCTGACTTTGCCTCCTCTGTAGATATGATGTATTAAAAAGACGTGCTGCCAAAAGGCTCAGCTGTAGCCAGCTGTTGCCTTCATTACCATTCTAAGATCCTAAAGTTTTGTCCGTGAACACAAGTCCTTCTGGGTTTTAACCTTTGTCACTGAAGAAAGCCCATTATGTAGTCTGTTAGTCAATGGATGCAAAAAAAATTAGCAGTGCCTTAAGTAAGTGGCAGTCTTAGAAAGTTAACACTAAGTAATGTTATTTTAGTGCACTGAAGGAAATTACTTGTATTATGGACACACTTGTAATTGTCTAACACCTAAATGCAAATTCCTCAAATATGGAGAGTGGTGAGGGAAACAAAGTCAGCCCCCAAATAGAAATAAATGTCCCTAGACAATGTAGATGGCTTTTTGAATTTAAATTACTTTTGGAGTAAACTTGCTCCAAAACTAATTTAAAACTCCTTTTCTATAAATTTTTTAATTAAAACTTGCATGCATTAAATTTTAACATTATCAGAGAAGCCTGAAAACACTTCCAAAGCTTCTATGCAGCTGACACATAACAATCAACTGCCTCGAATTTTACACATTTCTTCATGAGAAGTATCTCCCTATAGATTTTACATAATTTTTTCCATTTTCAAGCAAATGGAATAATGTGGGCCATGTAAGTTAAAATAGGGGTTTATTTCTTCTCTCACATATATTATCCTTCAATGATTATTTTGACTTATGTGCAACCAAAACCAATGTATAGAATATGAATGAAGCCCAGTTGAAGTTAATGACTGCCTTCTCTTCCTTGGGGCCAAGGTTCCAGCTCAGTGGTCATCAATCCCCAGGAAATGCCTGGTTCCTGCCGTCATTATTGTGCAATTGAAAGGATAGCAACCAACACAGTAGAAAACATGTAACCTTCTACTGAGAATGTGTAAAATACAGGCTCACACTGAGGAACTCTATTCTTCCACACCCTAAGATCAGGAGTTGAGAACAACCTGGGAGGGGAAATAAATCTGAGGATAAAAAGAGGTTCAATTGCAAACCAGCAGGTCATAAATAAAGTCCCCCCACAAACACCAACTGGTTTTGTTTTTCTCTCTTTCTTTCCTTTTTTTTCCTCTTTTCCTTTTTTTTTTTTTTTCTTTCTTTCTTTTTATCATTATTCACCCTGACGTGAATCCTAATTAAAATTTTACACAGCGTGTGTTTTAATTAGCCGTGGCCGGAGTGGTGAAAGCTATCAATATTTAGCAGGATAATTGTACAAAATTACTTTTCAAAAATGAACAGCAGGCATGAATCCACTCAGCAGCAGGGGGTTATTCAGCCACACACTGTGCAAGATGGGGTGCCTCAGATAATGTGTGAGAGATAATAATGCACACAGGGAGGGACACATGCTGCTATATTTTGTGCTTCATTGGTTTTCTGCAAACAGCATTTGGCTCTTGTTGCACTCAGAACATCAGGGTTCACACAACCTTTAAGCTGGTTATTTTTTATCTTTATGTTGTTGATTTATTTTAACTTAAATATGAGTTTAATAACAATACTCACAAACAAACCACTGAGACACAGCTCCATGTAAGATCTTGTTTGTATACTCTATACTTTGTAGACGCTAACAATGAACAAGGTCAAGAACAGAGGTCTCCTTCCTTCCTTCCTTCCTTTTTTTTTAATCAAAAAGAGAAGGAAAAAAACTTTGCCCACCCTAGCAGAATACAAAACAATTAATTTCTGTTTTGCAAATCCATGGCGTAATTTGTCCAAATGTACTCACCTGTATTTTAAAATAGATTTGTAACAGTTCACTTCTCACATAATCTTTCACTCCTTTCTTTTGCAAAAGGACCAGGAAAGGGAATTTGCAGCATATTGTGCTTGCTATTTACTTTTTGCACATTAAAAAAACCCCCAAACCAGGAAACACCTGCAAATGTTTCCTATGTGCACCAAGGAAACATTCAGTAATATTACACAGAATGGGGTTCTACCAACAGAATTTACCTCCTAAAATAGCCTCTCAGATGAAAACATTTAGAATCCCCATTGAATTCACAGGTGAGTCAGGAGTGTGTTCATTCTTATTGTTTCTGTCCTAAGGTACCTTACATTTGAAAAGTGCTGTTGAAATGCTTGTAGGGGGCTAGAAATAAGGACATGAATTTTTTGTTTGCTCAGTTTTGTGGGGTTTTTATTATCACCAAAATCGATCAAACAGCAAGTACCACTCATCTGGTTGGGTTTGGAGACTCTTTGCTGTATGGAGCAATAAGCACCACCCAAGACTAAGTAATTACAAGAGATGGGGCATAAGACAATGCTACAAGAAGCTTGTCATTAAAATGGAGTGTAAAGCAGGTGACAATGGGATAGCTGCAAAAAGAAATTAAATACTATAAATTCTTGGAGGCCATACTTTTATTTTATGAGATTCATTTCTCCTACAGATGCTATCTGAGGATATCCACCTGAATGCCATGGTAATATTCCATCAGCTGCTGGATTGCTCAGGAAACAGAAATAGTTTGCCCCAATTGTCTTTTCACCAGAAGTTGGTCATAAAAAATGGTGGAGGCAGACAGAGATAACTATCACTATGCACATTTTTAACCTCCATCTTTTCTACAATTGAGGTGTCTAAGCTGTTCACATTTTCCTAGTAAGTACTCCTCATAACCATGTCTGCCTGTAAAGTACATTTTAAAAATGCATCACTGATTCTAGGATCAATCTCTTAGACAGGTTTTACATGCTGTGAGATGAAAACTAACATCACCCCTACCCACCCCCTCAACTTTCCTTTTGAAAAGAGTAGCTCCTCTTTAGTCCATCTTCAACAACATGTTGCTCAGTTTTTCAAGGGAAAACAGTACAATCCTGTATTTCTTGACATGAAAGTCTGGACCAAAACAAATTCCATCAGTAAGCATTTTCAAATGCTATACTCATACTGAAACATGATGATACAAAGATATCTACATTCGTCAAATCAGACTTCGCCGTGGTCCACTGCCCAAACCCCATCAGTCATAGGCATATAGGTCTATGTGACATTGTTTCACAAGATCTACTACCTTCCCTAAACCAAAGGCATCAGGAGTCACAGCTGCATCTTCTTCAAATGTTCCTACTCCAAATGTTTAGAGTAATTTTGTAAATTACATCAATATTAAAGGAGTGTTTTTTAACACACACATACATACAAATATTGCATATATTCACGCATCCTGAACTAACACTTTCCAATTAAAGTGTAGCTGCTTTATCTGAAAACTGTAAATCCAAATCAGTTTACAGTAAATCTGAAATAATTAAATATTTCTGCCTTAATTTTGCAGCTGGTATGCTAAAAAAGGAGTCAAAGTAACTAGTGATCTACTCTGAAAAAACCCCATGAAATAGGATCTAAAGTTATTGTCATGAACCATCATCACAAGAAACATCGCCAAACAGTGTAGAATCCTTCTGTGCAAAAAACCCCAACTTTTTGCATAACTGGAATGATAGTTGCAGATCAAAGTAAGAATTAGCCTAAACTTCCAGTCTGAAATATCTAATGGTACCCATCAGTGTCTCCCATCATCTTCCCCATCTCACTCTGTGAGTATTGTTGCCTTTGGACAAATCACTTTTCATTGACTAGCAACAGAAGACCCCTAAGAAACTAGAGCTAACTAGTACTAAGTATGCATGAATCCTTAACACCATTTAAAAATGACCCCGGAAGAATAATAACAGCAACAAAACCAAAAATTTGCAGCATCGAATACTAACATTAGTTTAAAATTAGATCCCCATCTTTCAAACTTATTCACTTGATTACTCATAACTAACCAGTCCACATCTCTGGTGGTAATTCTAAATATCTGTGACAATCACGTCCCTAAGTAAATCTGGACTTATGAAGACTCATGTCTGAGACCAGACACATTGTGTGACTATGAAGAACTGGATAATTTACTTTTAAGGTCCCTGGCCATAGTAATTTCATTATGTGCTCCTTTTATACTGAAACAAATTAAAAAATCTCCATAAGATGTGATCTTTGCTTTTCCCGTTAACATGCCGTATGTTGAATCTTTAGAAAAGTAAAATATGGATGAATAAAGGCAATATTCAGTTCCCATTTCTGATAGACAGAGATTTTATCTTCTCCTGGCAAACTTGCTTGAATCACATAATGTTATCCTAAATTATAATTTCATATACCTTAATATTTTTGGGCCTCACCCTAACATATTCATTTGGGTAGGATCTTTCCTAATCAGCTGTTCATATCAAGTCTAGCGCAACAGCACCATAGCATTCTGCAGTACCACATACTATTACTCTACTCTGTGTTAAAAGTTATAATTAGCAATAATCAATTAGGAATAATTGAGGGAATGTCAGGAAATTATATAAGGTAGGTTTAGGTTGAATATTAGAAAAAGGTTCTTCCCCTAGAGGGTGCTGGGGCACTGCCCAGGCTCCCCAGGGAAGGAGCACAGCCCTGAGGCTGCCAGAGCTCCAGGAGCGTTTGGACACCACTCTCAGGCACAGGGTGGAACTGTTGGGGTGTCTGTGCAGGGCCAGGGCTTGGACTTTGATGATCCTTTTGTGCCTCTTGCAAGTCAGAATAATCTGTGATTCTGTGTTTTTATGCACTGTGACTACGGTATCCTCCAGTCACTTTGATGCCCCGAATGTACCTTTTTAATTTCCTTTCAATTTTCAAAACCATACATATTGCAAGATAACAAACAATTACATTCTTTATGTCAAAACAGGAAGCAATTGTGAGGGATAAATGACATCGTATTATGTAACTAGTTGTTGCAATCCCATATGTGTTATCTGCTGTAATGATGACTCCCTTCACATGTATCATAGTAAACTAATGAACTCCAACACGCTTTCTCCTCCTTACATGAGACATTGATGATACAAATGAAAGTTTTGGTATATATATTTCTCAAGCAAAGTTTGCTGCCTTTTGTTTGGTCAGTTTTATGTACTTCTGGATCCTATACTTAAACTAGAGATGTTAATAGTATTATTTTCTCTTTGTGGACTTAGATGTCATGTTTTGAATTCAAAATAATGGGTTTTGAATTTGTTATGAAATCCCTATTTTAATAAAAAACCCCAAACTAGACCTACTTACTCTTCATTGTGTCTCAATCAACATTTTGTAACAGGCTACAGATGTTACGCATTAAATATTAAGATGGATAGGTCTTGGAACTGGAATCAGCATAAGTTTCTCAAAGGAAGCATACCCAGTTTCTTCATAGTAATAGTCAAATATCTACATAAAGGGAGAAACAACTCTTTACAAAAATGAAATGACAGAAAGATACATACTCGAAAGAAATTTCACCTATTAAATGGTGCAAAATCACAAATTTTCTGCTGAAAGAATCCTTTTATATACACAGCATATAAATACCTGCTTAGGACTTACACATAGGAAGATGATAAGCCATGACTATACATACACAATTAAAAAAACATAGTTCAAGTCTCTGTGCTTGTATCGGAAGTTCAGTTATGAAGGACAATATTCCATATCTCTTATAACCATTTGGAACAGATGGAAGCCAAGGTAGCTGTAAGCCAGCTCTACCTCAGCCAGGGATTCCCACTTGCAGAAGGAATCTCAGCTGTCAACTGTGGAAAACTTTATAGATCCTTTTAGTGGAAAGGAGCCAGCACACAGTCCAGGACATGGACTAATATTTTTTTCCCCACTAAAGTAAATTTTTTGGCAGTAAGGCACTTACTGAAAAAAACTCCAAAACCCCAAAAACCAAAAAAACAAACAAACAAAAGCCCTCAAAATTGAACCAAAACATGAAACAAAAAAACCAACCAAACAAACAAAAAACAACAGAAAAAACCAAACCAAACAAACAAACAAAACCCCCAAACCAAAACCAACCAACCAACCAAACAAAAAACGCACAAAAAACCAAACTGGTAAAAGACTGAGTCCTATATTAAGCAATTTACCTGAAGCTTAATTTTCCACCTCAAATACAATGTCAGCAGAAATGTTATCATTTAGCTCTTCATTCAAAGTTTGCAGTGACCTTGCATAAATCTAGTTAAGAGCAGGAAAAGAATAAGCAAATTAAAGATTCTATTTCTTTTAGCAAACTTTCTCTTTTTTTGTCCCCTTATTCATATTTTTCCTTTCTTTTGTCCTCCCATACCATTCTTTTCATACAGGTTTTTGAATTCTATGCTTTTCACTGTCTCTCAAATTATTAGGTGCATATTAACGTTAGAATGAATGAATGAAATGGAACATGCAACGTCTAAATAAATCCATTGCAAATCATGTCACATATATTTCAGAAGAAGATGTGCCTGAACTCTTTTAAAGTGTCTAGAAGTATTGCCTCCAGCGAACACCTAAAGGAGTCTGATGATTTTTATAGGTAACAAATACAACACATGTGCATTTCTCTGATTATGAGGCTAGTTTATGTGCTTATTGTTTATACAGCAGCACAAATTTCTAAGCAATAAAAGGATCCTGTTGTATATGGGGGAAAAACAAAAGCTTGAGGAGATGGGAGAAAGAAATGAAAATTCTACACAAAATGTTATTCTTTTAACATAGAAGAACATACACAAGTTCTCCAACAGAAGTTCCCAGTTGCATTTAGTACCACTGGGGTGTTTTCTTTAATGATATCTGAGAATGAAGGTAAATAATACATTCTTTATAAGGAATAAACAGTACGTACATTAAACAAATAGAGATTGTCTTGTATTGAGCAAGTTTTGCATGCCATGACAATATTGAGGAAAAGCCCCTAGGAGATTTCTGGCACTTCGTTATACTGAGCCTTCTGTTATTCTCAAAAGACCGTATGCAGATATATGCATAACTCATACAGTTGCAAATAACAGAGTAACTGGAATACCAGACATAGGAACTCTAGAGTGAAGTGGACTTCACACCAACAGTCAGTACAGCTATCTGTGCTGCTCTTTCCCAGAAAGCAGGAAACATCATCTGCAAAAGCTTTAAATTATGCTTCACATGCATTACTCCATTACCCAACATTAAAAAGGTATACCACGTGCTACACAAAAAGGAAGGTCTGATTTTAGATTAATTCTTCAAATAATAAAAGAAGGTAAAATAAAAATGCATATGCAACCAGTCATAATCTATATTTTCCAGGTTTAGTATTAAGTTATATGACTACACTTGGAAATTTCCTTATTTTAACAGCTGCTGATAAAAACTGAGAGCTGAGTTTTGAGTTTTACAATCAAACAGAACAAAATATAGAATCTGAGATTTATTTCTATGTGCCTACTCATTTATGTCCACACTAATATTAGTGCATCATAATCACAAAGCAAGAAACACAACAGTTGCAAATAAAAAGAATGTAATACAATTTATAAGAAATTCTCCTTCATATTCAGTTCTCTCATGCATTGTGCTAAGATATTAACCTATTTGTTAAATAAACATAAAACCAGTGTAGTCAAGCAATGGGATGAAAGTTCAAATAACAACTACCTCTCAAAAGAAAGAAAATGAATTTAGGAAATACAATGATTTTCACTGATGATAAAAAAAAAAAAAGTATAAAGCCTCACAAACAAGTAACAGCCCAGAAAAATCAAACCCAGAAAATAAACCACCCACCACATGGCAGGAAATAATTTGAACTTTTTTTTCTAAATCATTACTGCTTTAGGTAATGTTACTCTGCAATCCCTTTGCATTGCCTTTGCTTGTTATTTTGTATAGTTCAGTAGCCAAAACATCATGATTCATGTATTTTAGGCTCCAACCTGAATGTGTGGGTGTCAAAGCTGTTGGGAGGTCTCTATTCTGAAACATTTTCAGGTTGCAAATAACACATGACAATTTTATATATCCAGCAGTTATTCTTTGTTATGTCATCACAGTATAGAAATAAACATTATTGCAAATACTTATAAATATTTAAGTTTACATTCTGCCTGTAAAGAATCTCATGATTCTTATGGTTGCTGTTCCAAGCATATTAAACTAACTTTTGCTATATAGCTTTTGGGGGATAATTTGTATGATGCCATATACTGAAAAAGGACACTATCTGGTAAAATCTGCTTAATAAAAAGAGACTCCTGCTTTAATGGATTTTTCCAGACAAAATTTCAATCCTTTTGCAAAAAGTAGAACCCATTTTTTCATTCTGGGAAATGTCTTCCTACTTCGGCAGGATTTTGTCTTAGTGATGAATGGGTTAAAAATTAAACAATCGTCTGGGTATTTATTCCACAATGTAGTTTCTCTCATAAGAACCATACAATGGAAATCTCTGTGTGGGATCCTCATTAGTTGCTCCTGCTTCCTAGAAGCTGCACAGTTCGGTCCCTTCCCCCTTTCTGTGCACATTCAGATTTCTCTACTCTGTCAATACAAAACTCAAAGGCCAACCCCAAGGATTCATACAATTAGGAGCTGCAGCATGTGATGTCACAGACAGCATATATTTCTTAAATCAGAATTTCTTTCTGTAACAAACAGTTGAAATTGTTTATTATTTCTATGCTTAGTACCAACATGCCAAGCAGCAAGAAGAGCACAGCATGGGACTGTACACTTGGTTTCTACATAAAGAAAGGTTATGCGCAAAGAAGGATGTCTTACTGTGATGTCTCATTTGTGACTAATACCTTGTCTCGGTCCCTCTGCGAGCCTCTCAGTAACCCCCAGCCAGTCCCGAGTCGGCAGACACCGGGGGGGGCAGCCCCGACACGGCCTACAGCGGGGAGACACTGTGTGTGTGTGCCCCGAGGGTGCTGAGGGCACCTGGGCTGGGGGGAGACACTCTCTGTCTGTGCCCCGAGGGTGCTGAGGGCACCTGGGCTGGGGGGAGACACTCTCTGTGTGTGCCCCGAGGGTACTGAGGGCACCTGGGCTGGGGGGAGACACTCTCTGTGTGTGCCCCGAGGGTACTGAGGGCACCTGGGCTGGGGGGAGACACTCTCTGTGCCCTGAGGGCACCTGGGCTGGGGGGCAGACACTCTCTGTGCCCCGAGGGTACTGAGGGCACCTGGGCTGGGGGGAGACACTCTCTGTGTGTGCCCCGAGGGTACTGAGGGCACCTGGCCTGGTCGCCTTTGCAGCACAAGAGACACCAGAGACAGCGGTAGAAGATAAAGGGCCGACTCTTAGCAGGGGTTAATCCAAGGTTTTATTAGGACCTTCAAAGGAGCTCCTGCACCTCAGGGGGCTCCTGCCGTGAGCCCCGGGAGATGTGCCAGGGTTACATTTTAAGCGAGGTGGAAACCCAAAGTAGATAACATCCTACCAACCATTAAGTGACCCTAAGGGATGGATGCTGGGGGATAGACATATAGGACAGCGTATGGGGCAAGGCTTGGGGGGCTGACCCCTGGCCTCTGGCTGATCACTCGAGGACTTGGACCGAAACTTCTGGATGGAGGGGATGGGAGGCTGAGTGATTGACAGAGAGCCAGGGTGGGGGTTTGGGGATGATCTCATCCCGGGAGAGGGATAACACAGGTAAAGGGAGGGGGGTACAGTTTGGGATAAACCATTTGGGAAAAATACGGGGATACAAACCAAAACTACTTCAAAGTATTACAAAATATAAAAACACACTACAACAATACCTGTTGTATGCTTCAAAATCTAATTTTTATCTAAAGCTCTTTGACTTCAAACCTACTACTTGTCCATCCTTCAATAAAAGACAGGTTTTACACATCTATATTGTTCAGGAAAACTCTTTACAACACAAAGTACGTATAAGAATATATGCAGTGGCTATAATTGAGAAGAATAAAACTCAAAAGAAATTTTGCTTTTGCATATATATTCTATGTTGTCTAGCATAAGCAAGTACTTTCAATTCAACTGTCTTTGAGACCCTGGAGATTCAAAATCTGTCTTCATATCTACTGACATGTACCTCACTGGTGCAGGTCTGATTTGAGTCCAGATACTAAGTCAATAAATAAAATGGCAATTCTGTTAGAGACTTTTAAGTAGTAAAGGCTAACAGCTAAATCCAGTTGTGACTGTGGTTCAAACTGCTTGTCCCAAAGGGAGAGTTTGATTTTTAAGGCTCAATATGTACAAAACACATGGCATATGCAAGTTAAATACTGCCTAACAATATCTGTGGTATTGAACATTTACTGTAGTAGAGACAGTGGTAATCAGTGAAGCTGGAAAGATTTGCCACATAACCAGAAAAACAAGATGCCAGATCATCTAGGTAATCTGTCACAATGGTTCCTGCTCCCCTTAATATCTACCAATGTATATTTGTGTAGTCTAGCCTACAGTTCTACTTTTTTACTTTATTATATTTTTGATGTAGAAGAAGAAGAATGAAAAAAATGTTTAAATAGTGCAAATTAACATGTGTGACTGAAAACAGCAGTAAACCAATGAGTGTTTGTTGTTGGTGAAGAGTGAAACTTGGAGCTGACTTAAAGCCTTAAGGAGCACAGGAGTACTGTTCTTCATCTGCAAATTACAGATCCAAATTACTGGTTAACATACTAGTGTACTTGTAGTACCACTGTATAAGTGAAATACATCCTCCAAATACCAATAGAAACATTTCCCACAGATAACTGTGCTAAATTCCTCAGGCATTTAAGAATGAAGAAATTGCACTTTTGTGAATTGACATTGCTTTAGAAATACAGAAATAATGGGAAACATCCATGGACTTGTAATCAGAAATATGCCTTATGCACATTCAACACATATGAACTGTGTCAGATTTGTGCACAATCTGTATTTGCAAGAGTGAGTAACTTCAGAGATCCCTCTTCTCTTAGTCTCATTTTTAACTTCCCTTGTTGAAAATTAAATCATCAATCATGAGATCTGTACCATGTTTTATGGGATTATTTGATCTTTCCCTTTACAAATACAATTAAAGCATGTCACTCATCCCTACACATCACACGTGTATGTACAGGTGTGGTATATCGGTACAATCACAACTTTGTGACTTTGCTGAAATTGCAAAGCTTCATTAGAAATGAGGAGACAGAGAGCCCTGGCAGTTTTCAGATCTTGAGGGGGTCATTTATTATTGTAATACATTTCTTTTCTTTTTCTGTCTGAAGGGTAGAGTCTAAAAACTGCAATAAAGCAATATTGAAGTACTTATTTTACCTTTTTTTTCTTCAGCTAAAATGCTAGCAAGGGAGTGTTTTTTCAGTTTGGCAGGCAGGCAGCCATTTCACAGTAAATAAAGTGAACCCAGTCGTGCAGTGTAAAGCTGTACATCTTTACAAAAACATTCAGTCCCCTACTAGAGTCCAAGGAATCTTTGCTTACAAAGTGTCCCTGCAGAAGCTTCTACGGCAAGTTACTTGGCAGAGAATTCTAAATTATATGAAGTACTTTCTCTCTCTGTCTCTTTCTCCCCACTGAAGAGACTTCATGTATTCTTTCTCAAGATGCTTTTCCTCAACATACTAGAGATAGGAAAAAAAAAGTTCTGCTAGTCTTACCAAAATGTCTCAGGTGCTGTCTTCTACCCAAATCCTGAAAAAATACATTCTATAACAATCTGCCAGATGCAGTACTGTATCAAAACTGACACGTACTACATGCAATTATTCATACAGCCTCACTGGCAGCACTCCATTTTAACTATGTACACTTGAAGTACATGACTGTACTATGCACTTCAAATAAAGAAATTTTGTTTAGTTACCAACAACTGGTGTTGAAAATGGGCTGTGAAAAGGGTAACTTTTGGATACATATTATTGAGATCACTTAGATTACCAGCTGAAAAAGGCAGGATCAGTGTTCTAAGACAGAAGCTGTAGAAGGTACAAAGCCAAGGAGTCCCGTTCTTATCTAAAGTGAAGGCACTTTGTGCAAGTGAATGCATCCAGACGAGTGGATTCATCTTGATGAACTGGACTGAAAAGGCAGATTCCACGTTATAGAGGGATTGTGTCTAAAATTAAATCTGTTTAAGGTTAAATGTAGAAAAGAATACAGCAAGTGATGCTTATAAAGACACAGAAAGTCAGAAAAGGAAAGTAATTTGTGAGCATGAGTGGGTAGCAGAAGGAATTTGATGACTCTGATCCTTCTGTCAGCACAGCAACTGCCTTTATATGTAACACATCAAAGGAGAAATCTAACTTGTGGAAGGCGATAATGAGGCTTATTTTTACTCTGTGTACCATCTCACACCTCAAGAAAGGCAAAGATTTACAGCTGCTGCTAAGCATGTTCTTTGTAGCTATCCAAAGAGCATGCTTTCAGCAGCTATCACTCCAGTACCGTGTCTCTGGACCTGCTCACTCACCCAACTCACAGCAAAGTTCAATCTTTAGGACCCATGACAAAGCCCAACTGTTTAGAGGACAGATTGTGTGCTTCCCCACAACTGAACACAGAACTGATTAACTAATCAGTGGTTGCAAAGCCCTTCGAAACAAAAAAGTGCTCTAAAAGCTACAGATTGTTATTGCTTAACACTTCCCTGTTAGCACTGGAGCTACGATCCATTTCCCTTAATGTGTTCTGAGGAAGGGAATAGAAAACATGAGATTGCAGTTACCAGTTACCACAGTTATCAAAGAACATGTGAAAACTCACAGTTTTGGTAGCTGTGTTTACACAGACTTATCTTGGAATCTAATGGACAACTATCTTACCGGCTGAAGTTTAGACACCTATTTCCTTAAGTATTTCTTGTTGTTATTGTTACTTTTCTGTTTTTCTCCTTCCTCTTGCAGTTTGACAGCAGAAGACATGGCCCTGTGGGGTAGGAGTTTAACATTCCACTTACCATCTGCTGGCATCAGCAGTTAGCACTGTCCCTCCATGGTTTTGCTTGCTCACTAGTGTCAGCAGCTAAATGGCATTTCAACTGGTTTCAGTTCTGCAGCTTCCGAGATAAATTTGTTTGTTTAGGTAAATATGCTACACTATCTAAATCTAGGCTAGGTCTTGCCACATTTGAAATAGCACATTCATTTTCATAACAGTTCCTGAGTCATCACTGGCACATAACCAAAAAAAAACCCAAAAACCCTAGCTTTTGACACTTTATAAAAAGTGGGAACATTACCACAGACCTGTTTTGCCTTTATAACAAAGCAACTTCTTTATGACTAAGGCTCCAAGGTATGTTTCTGAGTAGTTTCTTCAGTCCCGGGTTGTTTTTTTTTCCCACTGGGAACTAAACATACAGAAAAAAAGGAAAAGGAGTAGGTGGGTTAAAATTCAAACTTTGTTTTTGCACTCACATGCTGAGTTCCCCTTGTATGCTTTTAGCTGGTTCACTTCAGAGAATAGCTTGCTTCAAGATCTGGAACTAAATCCATGGTTCAAGTTTGCACTATTTGGATCTTAGGGTTTGCTTTTATCTTCACACAAGTATTTAATTACTAATACTATTAATGTAAATTGATATATCTTTATTTGGAAAAGGGAAGTTGGCAACAACAATCAGATTTGTTGGATTGATTTAAGGTTAATGGATCTTCCAAGATATTAGGGATTAAAGAAAAAAAGATTGTAACAGCTAGTGCATATCAATATTTTTAACTCTGCTGAAAGCATCACCCTAATAGATTACATCTCACTCAGCTTTGCATGAAGAAAAGATGAGGAAAGAAAATTACAGTGTAATTTTGTCCATGCAACATGGACACAACCATAAAAACAAAATTCTTAGGGCAAAACTGTAATGTGGAAATGGCAAGAGAGGGTGTTTTCTAGGCTTATTGCATTAATGAACACCTACTGAACATGGAAAACACATCAAAAAAGTTTTTGAATAGTTTTCTTGGCAGTACCAGATCCTCATGTCATTGAACTCCCATAATTAGGCACCACAATAATGTTTCATGAAGAAAACCATGGTTTTCAGGGATACAGTGTTTTTCATCATGAATTCTGTGGAAACCTCTTCATTCTCCATCTTTGGTCTCCTGAACTATAATTGCTTGCAGCTTTACCTTTGCATGTAATATTAATGCACTGCTTAACCAATGAAAGAAAGGCTTATTCTCTAAATGACTTTCACAAAGGACCTTTGATGATTTTAAGATGTTTACTATATTTGACAAAAACACTGCCTAGGTTCTAAATCTTATTTTACACTCTATAGACTGCCAAATATCTGCTGCTTAGAATGAAACAGGAGAAATGCTGTTATCCTAGAATGATAGAATGGTTTGTGTTGCAAGGGACTTTATAGATCATTTAGTTCCAGCCCCTCTGGCATGGGCAACGACATCTTCCAGGTTGCTTAAAATCCTCATCCAGCCAGGCCTTGAACACTTCCAGGGATGGGATATTCACGGCTTCTCTTGCTATTCTGCACCAGTGCCTCACCTCCCTCAGAGGGAAGAATTTCTTCCTAATATGGATCTAACCCTGCCCTCTGTCAGTGGAAATCCATTACCCCTTGTCCTGTTACTCCAGCCTGTTGTCCAAAGTCACTCTCCAGCTCTCTTGGAGCCCTTTTTAAGCAGTGGAAGGGTCACTAAAATCTCCCTGGAGCCTTCACTTCTCCAGGCTGAATACTCCCAGGTCTCCCAGTCTGTGTCCAGAGGGGCTTCAGCAGGTCCTCCCTCTCCTTGCCTTGGGACCCTCAGAGCTGGATGCAGTACCCCAGGTGGAATCTCATAGGAGCAGTGGAGGAGGAGAATCACATCCCTTGATCTGCTGCTCACCCAGCTTTTGGTGCAGCCCAGGATTCAGCTGGCTTTCTGGGCTGCAGCACATATTGCCACATGTTATGATGCACAGTGACTGGATGCCTCTATTCAAAGATCTCAATTACTAGCTAATTTTTCATAGATAGATAAATTCACAAAATACTGTTACTAATAAAGTGCCCTTCTTCAAGCATGACTATCCCAGATCCCACAGATGAAAGAACGATACAGGAAAGTTCAGCAAACTACCCAAGGTCACATTCCAAGGTAGAGGGAAGTAAAACTCCAGAAGAAAAACCCTAAATTGATCTTGCCCTTAATATCCATGATACATATGCATGGTGTATGCATGCAGAACTTGTCATATTGTTAATCCATACCAAAGGTAATAAAAGGGTAATTAGCAAGCAGAAAGAATACATATTTTAAAAAAGTAAGCAACTGCCTTTGCTTAAACCACTGTAAATTAAACCACTTAAAATAGAAATATTACTTTGAGACTTAAGACATAAGGTTTTATGTTTACCAGCATTGTTTATTGTAGCAATGGACTGAGACAGACTTACCTACCTAGACTTATAGATTTTGCCAAGATTTTTTGTACACTTGAACAAGTTATTTGTATTTTCACTGTTTCAGAGGTCAGATGTGTTCCTATGTGTAGTTTTATTTCCAATCATCCTTTGTCTTTCATATATGACAGCATGCTCTTCACTCAAGTAAAGAGCAATTTTTCCTGCGTGTATTTGATACCTAGGTCAATTTGTTTAAGCTGTTAGAAGGAATTTATATATATTAATAAAATCAATAATAACATTCTTGAAGTAGTAAGACTAAACCTCACATTAATGTTAAATACAATATCTCACAAAATTATTATGCTCCGTCTATTAGAATGTATATGGGAATAACTTAGGCTTGAGAACAGCTTTGTAAGATTAATGGAAGATTCACTAGCCAATTTATCATTCTGTTAATTATAACTATATAGAAATCGTTCCTTAAAAATATCTTATAATGACAAATCACCCCTTCAGATTTAGAGGCATTACACGTGCATATTGAGGACAAAATTTCATCCATTTGGAGTCTCACAAGAAAGATTGCAATCACTTAATTTTGTGTACTTTTTAGAGTTTTTTTGTAATAATAAGATAAAGCTCAGCTATGTTGAGCCCCTTTAATGCAAAGATATAACTTAGTGGGCAAGAAATAGATCCCATCTTTGAAAGTGTCTATTTGGAGTAACATATTGAACCACTCACAAGCCATGTCACAACAGCATTAGTATAAAATACAACTGGTTGGCTTCCAGAAATATTTTTTTTAAATAAGCAAAGGGCCCATGATTAATTTAATTGCAAGATTATCCATCTTATTTTGACCCTTTGACATTCAGCCCATCATAAAGTTGACTATATGTCAAATCCTCAAGTCCTGCAAATTGTGTCTGGTCCATATTTCAGTTTTAAATCCATAATTTGAGACTGTTCTGGTGAGATATAAGAATTCAACAGTTTAAAAAAATGAAAAAAAAAAGACAAATTAGAACTTGTGTTAACCCATTAAAGAAATGCACTTTTTTTCCTTTACACAGCATGAATCTCAAGATTATTATCTTAAGTTTAAGTTATTGAAAGTTTAGAAAATTTGGAACTTTTTCTTGACATGACTTCCTAAAAATATTACCCTAGAACCTGTTTGAATAAAGTTAGTGTCTTAGTCCCTGGATTTTCTCTGCAGAATCGACAGGAAACATAGGCACCTGGTTAAAAATCATAATCAGAGAGGTCTGCAACAAGGAAACTATTAATACAAAAAGAGAAGTAAAACAGGAACTATCGCTCTGCTTTGGTGAAATTTTACACCTGTGCTGTAAGTATCTCAACTACTGTTGCCTGGGGTGAAGACCCAAAATAAAGGACTGTGCAGATAGACTGTTATCATGTTTGTGGGAAAACTCTCTGACTGGGAACGTGAAAGGCTAAAACTCAAACCCGTTAAATAGCGAAAGAGGCTTGACTCTTTTGGGAGAGCTTGATCACAAGAACCAAGTCTAAACACAGACAGATTTTAGCCCTATTTCTCCCAACGAAGCAGGATGAGACACACTGCTCCGTGCAACATTCCATGTGGAGAATTCCTGTTATTAGGTGGGAAGTGCAAAAATTTTATCAGGTCGGGATTTTATCGCCTACGCACCTGAGCAGGATCAGTCCCACACGAAGCTCTTGCTCCCTGGCATCCCCGATCCGCTCGCTGCCCCACCTGGCACTCCTAAGGCGGCTGTCCGGGCGGGCGCCGAGCGCTCTGAGGGGACGCAAACGCTGAGGGAGAAGCGGCAGCCGTGGGACGGGGCGATTACTGGGGGACGACAAGGAGGCGGAGCTCGGCCCCAGCCCCGAGATGCACAGGGCGAAGAGCTCCTTGCAGGGGCCGCGGGCTCCCTGCAGGCTTCCCCCTCCTCGGCAGCGCTTGGGCGGGAGCCCCCGGCAAGGGGCTGGGGGAGGCGCCTCGCAACAGATGGTTCAAGCCGGCTCCTGGCGCGGTCCGCATTGGCCAGCGACGCGGGAGAGGGCGGGCGGGTGCGCCGCAGTGGCGGCTCCGCGGCGGGGGCGCAGCGCCCACAGCCCAGATCGCTCGCCTCCCGCCGGGCTGCCGAGCCCACCTCCGCTGCGGAACGTTGGTCGCCTCTTACGGCTCCAGCACCTGTGAGTGTCCGCCCGGCGAGGCTGCGAGTGGTGCCGCATCCACGCGCAGCCGGCCGGGGCCCCCGGGGCCGCTCCTGCGGCGGGGCGGGAGGCCCGGAGGGCGCGAGGCCCGGAGGGCGCGGCTGCTGCCCGCGCTTGGGGCCGGGAGCCGGAGCTGCCGCCTCCTCCAGTCCGACCGGTGCGCTGGGGAAACGGGGAAAGGCTGGGAGGATTCTCCCCCGGGTGGGAGACGGAATCCATGCGGGGGAATTTTTATCACCGATAGGTGAGGGGAACCGCTGCTCCCTCTTCCCGCTCCCCCTTTCCCTGTATTCCAGCTTCACCCATGCAGAGCCGCTTGTAGTGATAATTACCGGGTTTCGGTCCTCGGCGCTCAGTGGACAGTGGGGGACTGACTGTCAGGTGGGGAGCTGAGATGCAGGGGAAGTGACTTGCCTAAGGTCAGTCTGTGAGTCAGTGGCAAATAACGTCCTGTACTAAAAACTTCTGATTTCTAGCCTTGTGCTGGGCTCTTCAACAGCCCTGCAAGGCATCAGGCATAAATCTGGTTGTAGGACTTTTTTTTTTCTCAGAGTTTTTTTGTTTGTTTGTGTTTGGGTCTTTTTTGTTTTGTTTTTTTTTTTTTTTTGGTGGTTGTTTGTTTGTTGGTTTGTTTTAAAATCATGTATGGCTGTTAAAGCATGCAGAAGTGCAGCATCTGTGTCATCTCCTTTGTTTTCTCCAACCTTCAAACATGCGAATGGATGCATAAGTGATTATGCTTTTCTGTGACTAATGTTAAATTTAGTAGGAAATTATTGGTAAAAATACCATGTTTTTTTCCAAAACTTTTACCATGACAATAAATTGATTTTTTGTTTTTTTTTTTCCCTATTAATAGTGAATGTCTTCTTATACCATCAGAGAGTTGTGAAAAGCCTTTAAATTGGTTAAGTGGCAGCTGCATTCCAAAATGAATCTGCAGTGCAATAGCGTTTATTCTCAGTGCATGTGAGATATAAGGCATGGCAGGCCGTGCTTTTAGAACTTATGCACTAGAGTATAATGTGGTTGAGCTCTCTGAAGGATGCAACCGGAGTGTTTGTTTTTGCGCTAGCTATGTACATAGCAATTCTCTTTCCTTCTCTCTCTCCTCTCCAAGAATAATTTCAATGAGTTTGCACGAAGATATTCTGTAGCTTATCCCTACTAATGTTTAGTGTTTCTTTTGAATTTCCCATTATCTGAAAGTAAAACTGACACCTATGAGCATATATTTTAGATTTAAAGTATTATTAGAGTAGTCACAATCAATCCTTTTTATAGACTTTAACTAATCCTTGCATTTCATAAAATTTTCTACAGCAGTGAAACTGAAGAGTTTAAATGTGCTGTTCAAAAGCTAAACTGTCCTTGCTACCATCTCAGTTTACCTTAGCTGCTCCTCTTGTTTTTATTTGGAGGTGGTGTGGGAGGGTAGGGAAATGGAGCATGAGAGAAGTTAAATGTGCAAAATGTTAGTGTAAGTAGGCCAACTTTATTTTTAATCTCTGTTAAGGAGTTAGGTGAACTCTGTACACTCTTCAACACCAATCATGGAACTGAAGGCCAGGTTTCTGGTATCACAGGGTTCCCCTAGTGTGGATATTTTGTCATTGGAATTTGGAGGGGTTTGTTTTAGTCTCATTCAGAAAATAGAGTGTTGGTCTCAAATCCTTTATTGGATTTTTTTTTCCCCTGCACTTGGATATTTGAAAAAAAAAAGACATTTTAATTGTACTTGTGTTTTGTTTTGGCTATATATTATTTGATGGGCTTTTTTGTTTTCTCTTTTTTTTTTTTCTTCAATAGATTCCTTGCAAGAAGTCTTGTTTTGGGTAATTTCTAGCTGAAAGCGTTTGTCTATACTGCATAAACTCATTTGATTAGTTTCCTCTTTCACTGCCAGCTTCTCCATAATTTCTTCTAAATGGATAGGAAAATGTCTGTAGTTTTTTTTTACCTAAGTAGCTGATATTATTTCATTAAGCAAAATGTTAAGTTGTAACAGATGATGTTTTGCTCTGGCTATGTTTTGTTTGTAAGTCTATGTATTTCACTCTTGTGACTTCCTCTTGAGCATTTCTGTTATAAGGATCTCAGGTTGGAAGAGTTATGGTTGCTTATCTACAAACGGTAATCAAACAGACTTGGTGATATCACATTTGCAAATATAACTGATTTATAAATGAGTAAGAGCCTTCTGTGTTGTGAGAGAGAAGGTGATAGAATAAAGCAAACACTTTTGCTGTGTAATAGAAATATATATTTTTGCGATGCTAGATTTAATATCTAATGTCAAAAAAACTCTACAACTTGGTGCAAATTTATATTTTACCTTCGCCTCAAAATTGTTTTTAGAAGTAATTAATTTGAAAGCCAGATATCTCTAACTTACTTGTAGATACTTGCTACATCTTCTCTACTGACTTGTAGAGAGCATAAAGTGCTATAAAATTATTAAAATATTTTTTAAATAGTTGTAGCTCCTCAGCGAAGCACAGTATTTTTTTCACTTTTTTCCTCTTAACATACTTTCTTCCGCCATTGGAAGATGTTGTCTTACTGTGAAATTTAGAATTGAGTGAAAGTATGATAAAGAACTTCTACAAACGCATCAAAGAATCTTGGTTAAAGTTTTCAGTGAGCTCATACTTCTGGGTAGAATACTCCATGCCTTTGCCAATTTTCATCAGGAGTCGATAAAACCTGCCTTTTTAGTTGACTCTTGCAGTATTCTTGACAGAATATGTTCTCATTTTTTATCAGTATGCTGGGTCAGTTTTTCAGGCTGGAGTGGACATAATAGAGAATGACATATAGGCTTACGTTTTTGAGAATATCTTGGGTTTAATCTAGTACAAACCATGATTTAATTTGAAACCTGACAAGCTTAATGAGTGAGATTTACTTTGTCTTTTTTGTTTGTTTGGGTATTTTGTGTGTGTGGTTTTCTAGCGTTTGTTTTTTTTGGTGTTGTTTGGGGTGTTTGTTCTTTTGTTTGTTTGTTTGTTTTCCTGTTGCCCCCACTTCCCATTTATATGAATTTCTTATACACTTGGATTTTTGTTTAACTTTTTTGGAAATTGTCTGAATTTCTCCATGTAGTTTGTTGCTGGTTAACTGCTTCTCCACTGCCTGTCCCCATGACCCTTTCACCCTTCACTTAAATGGTGTGTGGGAAGAAATTCTGAAATGATAGTACAAGTTCAATAAAGGAGGATTTCAGCTAATTAGTGGCTCACCTCTGGAGGAAGAAAAAGGATGTGTAATATTTCTGAATTCTATAAAAATGTTATTCTAGTTTTTATTTGTTCTTTTGTATTTCTTTGTGTGTTTTCTAGCATTAGTTCACCTTTCACACCAAAATCAGAATAGCAGCTCTAAGTTCAGTGAGTTTAAGCAGTTTGTGGAACTGAAATAAAAGTTCTGATGAGTAATCAGTAGTACTGATTAGCCATATTTAATGGATTGTTGGGAGAGAGTGTCAAAATTATCTATCAGGCTATTAGTTGTTGCTAACTTGTATATAGTATTCTGAAATGAAGGGTGCAACTTTTTGGTGATGGGTAAGCAACTGTAAATATCAGTATGTAAGACACGAATGGTCTAATGTATCAAGAAATTACGTACATATTAGATGAAATTTCATTGCTTCTGAAAGACTTGTTCCATTTAGAAATGGGCAGCACCTTATTTCAAGTTCCTGAAAGGAAAAAATTTAACTGCCTGTCTTATTTGAAGATTTTAGGCAGCAGTCGTTGTGAAACACTGAAATTACTGATCCCTGAGGTAGGAAGCCCTGTAAAGAGTGTAGTTCTACTGTGATCTGACAGTTCTGATAATCTCTGTAATTGAGTCATTGACTATGACTCTCCAGCTTAATAGATTAAATTGCTGTATATAAGAACTTGTGATTTTGAGTAGTATTTGGGAAAGGAAGATTGTGCATCTAAAAGATGACAAGTTGTGTCAGAAGCTGATATTATTTTCAGTGTGGAAACTGAATAAGGAAAATACCTTATGGGTTTTTGGTATCTGAAAGTCCTGATCAATTGACCTGTTATATAGATTTTCTTAGATCTGCTTATAGATTTATTATTTTTCTTCTGAATTCTGTCTTTGTGGTTGAAGTGTTAACAATGTGAAGTTCTTTATGCATCTTTATTTGCAATTACCTGCATGTTACCCCAGAGTTTCTGCCTTTCAGTGGGCAGAAAGAACACAATCAAAAAGGACAAGAGTGTGTTTTAAGGGTGGGTTTTGCTCTCTTTTTATAATTTTAATGTGAGGATCCTAAACTTGTATGTTTTACTACTGTGACTGAAATATGCAGTCTAGGAAATTGCAGCTTGCTTCTAAGGAAAGTTAAGGTGCCAAAATACTAAGAACTAAAGTTTCAATAGTTCTCCAACAACAAATACTTGGTAGACACATGATAAGAAGACTAGTACCTAATTTTTTATTTTCCCATGTATTAGAGTACAGCACCATTGAAGGACTTCTTAAATAACTGGACTCCTTTGTCATCCATTCTTTATTGGAGGGAGAACTAGTCAATGTGGAAGACTTGAGTGGTTTAGAGAAAAATGATACGTTTTTGCTCTTGGAAAGCTTTTTTTCATAGATAATATGTGCAGAGACAAATTGCTTTAAAAATCTAACGTAGTTGTGCATACAGAAGTGTGAGACAGTATGGCTGCCATCAAAGACACCACTGCAAAGTGTCTTCTACCTTCTAATTCACTGGGTCAGTCTTCATCTCTTGTTGGATATCTAGCAGTATCATGATGCAATGGTGTCTGTGATCCAGTTGGGGTCTTCCAACTGTTTCTGAGCCTAGCACACTGATGAAAGTGGAGGCATCTGTAAGAGTAGATAAATGAGTTCCAAGTAGTACATCTAAATCTCTATCTAATGATCTGTCTTTAGTCGTACTTGTTTGATAGTCTAACTGTAAGATTAAAGCAATCATTAGAAATTCTATTAAATTACCTTGCCTGTGATATTTGCGTGGGTTCTTTTCTTGGTACTGTCTGCTGGAGAGCAGACTTGCAGCCAGCAGACTTAGATACAGTACAAGATCCTGTGGGTTCTGTAGCTGTTTACACTATGATATTAATAGTGTTAAATTAGCAACATCAGCAATATTAATTGATTTTCAAATTCAGACTGTGACATTTGTTAAAATGATCATTAAACCTGCAAACATCCTATGTACAGTAAAAGATCTTCAGACCCTGACAAATGGTAAATGAGAAGATTGCAGACTGTTGAAAATGTAAATATTCTTTTGGAAGTTGTTCTATGTCAAGACAAAAATATTCCCCTCTAAGCAAAAGAGGATTCATTTTCACCTCTATAAAAAAAGCTGGAGACTGATTTGCATACTTAATATATGTGTTGGTGTCTTCCTTTCTTTCAGGCACTGCTGTGGAATTGGAATTTGTCCTGCTTTTATTAGGCAAGTAGTCCAGTCCACTTCACTCTAGAAAAATGTTGTAGTTTCAATTTGCACCTCTTGTAATATTCTTGAAAATTTTGAGACTGTCTTTTAGTTTTTAACAATTTTAGTTCACTTGTTAAATCGTTTTCCATCAGATGGCTAACTGTAATAGTAACTTAGATGTTTAATTGGTGAATGCATTAACCATGGCTTTAGGGAAGGCCTTTAGGGAAAGGCTTAATCTAGTTTCATATAATCTTTGTGGTTTTTACTCTTCCTGTCACTAGTAGAGTAAGGATTTGTGGTTTCATGTTGGAGTACTAACATTGCTAGCTACAGGTCATAAAAACTTCAACAATGTGATGCATTTAGAGTAGCTTATTATCTAAAACAATTTATAAGTATATTTTATAGCTTCTGTACCAATGTTCTAAAGTGTGAATGAGTACTATATTTCAGTCAGTGCCATTTATCTCATTGAAGGTACAGCTGAAGTTACTACGCTACCAAACAATAAAATTAAACTGTGAGTTCATCCTGCTTTTATCTTGTAATATGGCTGTAGTTTGCAAAGAACCAGACAGCCTTGATAGTAAGTAATTTTCAAAATTACAAAAATAATTTTCAGATACCTCAAAATTTTTTGCCAGTTTTTGTAAGAATGAAGATGTTACAATTAAATTAATTAAAAGAACAGTTATAATAAATGTTAAAAATATTAAGAATTACTGGAAGCTTTAACTTTTAACTATCAAAAATATTCTGTGACTACTGTGGTGGATAAAGCTAAGTTAGTCCCTTGTTTTAATTACATGTGTGAAAAAATTTAATGGTGACTATGTAGTAAGGAAGTTTTATATCAGAAGCAGAGAAGCTATTAGCACTAAATTTGAGCTCTTGATTTACATGTTAGTGTATGCTAAGCAGCTTCATCCTCATCGCCTAGTGTGTAGTTAGATGCTATTCTGCATTACACTTAAGGCAGCCTCTGAGAGCAAGATGGTTGGCACTGAGCACCTAACATCCATGGGAAACCACTGTTGCAAAGTGGTTTTAATTTAAAACAAACCTAAACCAAGGTCAGAATTTTCCAGTATGCTGATTATCCTTGTAGGCCTGCATGCATAGCAACAAAAATTCAAATGTCTTGTTGGCACTGGTGTGTAGCACATATGTTACTAATACTAACGAATGCAGTGTAGTTATGTGGTGTAGTATTAAACAGATTTTTCAGTTGTGCTTTTGAATTTAAAGATCCCCAAATCAAACCTGAAGTGAAATTTGAAAGCATCATAGAATAAGGACAATTACATGTCTTTCAAACTTCTGGTCTCTGTTTTTAAGAAACCTGCTCTGGATTTATCTCAGTGACTCAGTTAATCTGACTCTTGATTGCAGTCTTGATTTTTATTTTCTGGTGAGAAAAGTCTCACAATTAGCAGATCAGGATTTTAAAACACTGAACTACAACATGCCAGTTTTTATACTCTTGATTTCTGCTATTTCCTGTCCCTTTCTTATACGCTGTGAGAAAATGAACTGTCTAGTTTTGATTTATTTTGCACAACACAAACTATGCTTATTAAGTTCAAGTCAATTAAAATGAAATGTTTGAGTGTATGTCAGCTTCCCAGAAAATTGTATTTTGTAATCCTGCACTTCACTATTCTGACAAGAATCCTGCGCTTCACTATTTTGAAGAAATGTTTCCAGTAGAGGAATCAATCAGAAGAAATGAATCATCATCTGTGGGGAGATGAGGGGGGAATAAAAAGGAAAAATAATGTCATCTATAAATTAATTTACCTTTGAGTGAACTCCTGCGACCTCTAGAAAGATTATAACCTAGAATAGACCCTGATACTGCAAAACAGTATTCAAATTGTTTGTTGTATTCACCTTCTGTACTTTGCTGACACAGAAGGGGAGATCATCAGCTGCAGAAGTAGCTTCCTTTGAACCTTTGATCCCAGATTCTGTTCCTGTTTTACAGCAGCCTTAGGAAGAGTGTCTGATTCCTCTTGGTTAAATGTATTTCGAGTGTTGTACTGTGTTCTGAAGGAAATAGTCCAAGTTTACTTTTTTATTATATTGTCACTAAAGAAAGAACTGTTATACTTGTTCTGTGTTATCTTCTTTCCTTTGTTAGCATGTATTCTGTAGAAACCAGTAATAGAGAAGTTATTGTACTTCAAGTGGAAATCTCTGCAGAAAATGTCAACTATTCTTTGTGGTCGGAGCCTTAAATGGAGTTCCAAGGTGAAATTATTTACTGCAGATAGGAACTTGTTTTATTTCTAAGGTAGGATTTAATCATGATATTACAGTAATCCTATTCATGGCGTGTAAGTTGCAGAAAATGCAAGGCTGAGCTGGAAATCACTTCAAGTACAATGCAGTTCACTGCAAATTCTTCTGATCTGTCAGACTTCTACTTGAGTACCTTGACTTTTCTTTCCTTCTTTAGTAAACCTTGTGTGACAATTTCGAAGTAGTTAGTCTCTTTAAATTACAGAAAAGGTGAGAGAGAGCATGCCACAATAGCCACTTTGCTAGCTGTGTTCGTGTTTACATAGTTGAGGGGCACATTATTATCCATTTCTACCTTACTAAATAGGCCAAGGATGTTGCAAAATAAGGTTTCAAGACCTTATTTTGGGGTGGGTTTATAAGCAGTATTATCATGCATGTACTGAAGGTGGTGAAAACATATTTTGAGCAATGGAGTACCTCAGTTTGTATCAGCAGAAATTGGAAAATAACTTGGCGTGTATTTTATTGGTCTACTTAAAAAAACACCTGTTTAAGAATCTCAGAAGTAAAGGTAGTTCTGGGCCACTGCAGATAAGTAATGCCCTGGCCTAATCCAATATTCTTATTCTCACACCAAGGCAGTTACAGAGACCTATCAAGCTCATTGTTTTGTCTCTTGTTCCACCTGATAATAGGCACTTTAGCATGTAAGAAAAATACAGATGTAAAGAGGTGTGATACTGAGAAGTCCCCATGGCTGAGCAAGTTCTGCAAGTTGTACTGGGTTTCCATGTCACAATTAGTAACCCTTGATGGAATTTCTTTGCCTATAAATGTATGTTTTCACTAAATTGAACCTGTATTACTGTTTCGACAACTTACGTTTGGGTTGCACTTTTCACAAAGATTCTTGAAGCTTTCTTTTGGGTGGTAGTTTGCATTTTTGAGCTCTTTGTTGAGTATGGATCAATAAGGTGATATGAAGAGAAGGGAACTAACTTGAAGAGTGTGTGTAACTATGATTAGAATAAGATTGTTTGGGGAAAAAAAGCTGAAAAAGAGAGGAAATTCTTAGAAAAATGGCAGGTTGAAAGATAACATTTCCAATGAAAGAAAACAATGATTCTCTGTGACTTAGTTTTATAAAACCAGTAAGACTCATTAATTTAAAACTATATTCTAAGTCCCATGTAACCTTTGTATTCAGAAGCAGCAGCATTTAGAATTGCTTATCTGATGACCTCTGAATGTGTTTGGCATATTTTGAAGGTTATTGTGTTAATATGATGAGGAATATGATGAGGATTTCTTTGACTCTTAGTAGGCATAGAGCTGAGGCACTTAATAAACTAATTTCCCAGGAAGCCTTTTATGGGTTGATTTACTACTGTATTGTAAAAAGATGTCTCAGGAGTGTAATAACATTTAGCTGACTATAAATTTTAGATGTTACTGAACATTCCACATCATCTGTTGGAGGATGGGGGGAGAACAAATTCCAAACAATAACACTAAAGCATATGGTGTGGAAACCATATTGTATTGGGGGATTGTAGCAGCAAGGGGGTTTAGACAGTGGAAGCTGCTACCTATTTCCCAATGAGCATCTCCTGTGGAAAAGCTGCCTAGGTAGGCATTCAGGCAAAGCAGTCTAGTCCACACACCACACTCACCACAGCCAGCTCAGCAAAGAGAGGCAGAAGGGCCTTTTGTCTGGTAAGTTCCAGCAAAGGTTTATTCCAGCAGGCCGAAAGGGAATCAGGAACAAAAGACCTGGCTGTGCGTTGTGCACAAGGCTCAGTACGGGTCAGGGGCAAGTGGTCTGAGGGCACGGGGGCAGCACGAAGGGCAGGGCAAAGGGCATTGGCCTGCAGGGAAGACAGGCCCGGCCAGCAGGGACAGCACAGCCACTGAGGAACCAGGGAAAGGAGAAACCGCGAGACTTAGGAGCACACAGGGAGCGTAAACTGGGCTGCATCACAGTCTTGCAAGGTTCCATGGGGAAATCTTCTCTTTCAGCCTAGGTGGTGACTCTATGGCATATTCTTCCAGGGCAAGGCCCTGGGGATTTCCCTGAAGGGTTCAAAGGATTCCACAGGGGATGATTTGCTTGGTGGTTCTTCTGATGTCTAAATGGTATTACGTTTTACATCATCTGCTCTAGAAACCCTGTGCTGCAGAAATTGTATGTTCATGTGATTATGAAGCTAGACTGAGTAGTACTACGGAATGGAGTTTTGTTAAACGCTGATTTTTTTTTTTTTATTTTAAATTCAATTCTGATCTTGATGCAAGTTTTGGCAAGAGAACTCATGAGCCATATTTCTGTAGCTCTGCATGAAGTGAAGAAAAGCTTTAGGTTTATAAGTTACTAATGCAGGTGTTAGATGTCTCTGAATTCTAGGGGAGCTACACACTTGTAATAAAAATTTTACTACAGAGAATTAAAGATCTCGAACTGCTTGCTTAAATCTATTTATTGTTTTATTCTGCCTAATCTTGTTTCAAGGCCTTAAGATCAATCTACTTTAAAAAAGTAAATCGACCCCTCTGGTTTGAAATACATTCTATAGGATTCTTGATAATTTATGCAGTCTTTCAAAATCCTCTTCTTTAGGGCAGACTGATGCATGTCTGTAGGGTACAAACAGGTTCTAATGTTTATTCAGTATTACCAATTCTTGCAGCATTTGGGCTATTGGGCTTCTCATGTTAGAGCTGCTGAGGTCTGCTGTTTATAAGAGACTGTATTGAGACAAAATACTTACATAATGTTATTTGGGTGCTGATCAAACTCATTAAAGCCTAATGTTTTGGGTTTTTTCTTAACCCACATGACTTTTTTTTAGGTTTGTGTCTTGACTACTTTCTTGCCAACCTTGTTTTGGAGGAAAACCTTAGATGTTTAATATTCAGTATTTGTGCATGTATTTGAATGCTTGTATTCAGAACCATTTAAGTTGTATGCATGTGTGTGTAGATGCCGTATTTCAATTCATCAAAACAATGTGACATCAGCTAAAAGTGATATGAATCATGACAGACATGGTGCCCTGGTATCTAAGATACGTCAGCATGCTGATAAGTTACGTGCTTTCCTGCTGTGAGAACTGGTTGCTGTATTTGATTCTTTAGCTGAATACAAACTAAATTAAATCTGCAGTGACCTATATTGTGCTATAGCTAATGACCCAGTTAACCTCTGGTTAATTTTCTGTCTCTTGGTGTCCTGGGAACAGGGACATGTTTATTTCAGTAACCACAAACCTTTAGAAATGTGCCACTGGCATTTATCATTCCAGAGCTCTGTGTTTTAACAGAAATTAGCTAATGGGCCATGGAGGTCTGCAGAAGTCGTAGAATGCCAATGAGGAGCTTTCTTTCACTTTTCTTCCCCCCTGATTTACATGACTAAGCTTTTAGCTTTTCTTGATTTTGTTTTTGTTTCTTGAGTATTGATCTGTCTCCTGTGGAGGAAACAAACTATTTGCTTAAAGTGCAGGAGGACATTACTGCTGGCAGCTTCCCAGGAACTCCCCTCTTTTTCATGCTTTAAATTAAGCTAGAACCAGTACAGATGTTGTTAGGGAAGTTTGCAACTGATGCAATTCTATTATTGAATGGATGTGTTATGCAAATAAATCTGAATATAACCATAAAATAATAATGAAGATCTTGTCTAAGGGTAGATCTGAATGCCACTTTTCTGATGTAAATGAGATTCTCTGGCACCTGGGTGGGCTCATCCATGAAGTATATGTTCTTTTTAAGGAAGTGAAGTTATCCAATAATCAGCTAAAAACCGTGGAATTGTTATTCACACCCATTCATAGTAGCGGTTCATACTGTCTGTGTCACAGATACGTTAAGTAATGCATAATCCAAAACAACCTGAGCATTTTCTGACAATTAGAACATTGAGTGCTTACAGGGTGAAGCCTTGAGAAACAGCTGTTCTAGAGCCAATCCTTTCTGTGCTGTCTGTTCCTTGAAGTTTTTAGCAGAAATTTCTTTTGGAGATAAAATCCTTACTTATTTTTTGTTTTGCCTGTGGCAGCAACAAGAACAGCTAGAACCAACTTCTTGAATGCTCTGCAAAAAACAGACAAACACTTCTACAGCAATCCTGAGTCCTTTGTTGTCCGTGTAGAGAGATCTGTTTGGCAGGGGAACGTGGAATTTTGGGCTGTTACAGGACATTTGTTCAGACACTTCTTTTGTTTTTATGAAATAAGAATCACTTCTTGATGATCATATGTTACAGATATGCAGTATCTAGAGGGACAGGAGAAATTTTCATTACCAAGTTCTTGGGAACTTTCTCTGTTCAGTCAGGTGGCTTCGAGCACCACACCAAATAAGCAGTGTCTTTGCTCGGTGTATGCCATGGGTATGTTCTGCAGTTTTGCTCGAGATCGTCCATCTGCCTGCACCAACTGGGAAGAACTGGCATACCCTTTTATCTGTCCTCATTTCCTTGTTAACTGTAAACCACATTGAACATAATGAAAACATTCCTGAGGCAGGACTGTACAAGTGGTGTCGCTTGCTGTGAAACCACTGCCATCTAGATGGGACTTAGCACATATCCTACCAGGTGGTTAAACTGATCTTTTTCCTCTATTTTAAGGGCATATATGTAAAAGATCCACCACATTGAATCCTACTGGGCACTGCAGCCCTTCTTTTCATAAAGGTGAAAAAAAGAGTGAATCTGTAGAAATAATACTAAGTTGTGGTTTGTTATGTTGTTACAATGTGGCTTTGTGCCTAAACTTAAATGATGAAAATGTGTCCTGTATTTTCTTGGGATATTTGTTTTGTTTTTGTTTTTTTTTTTTTTTTTTTCTTATGGCAGCAGAAGATGTAGAATATCAGCCTCTGTCTTGTTTTGGTTTTCTTGAAAATTAAGTTGAAACAAAAGGAATTTTAAGTTGTGAGATATTAAATCCCTCTCTCTTTACTAGCTGTAGCATCTTGAAAATGAGAACTTTTTCTGTCAGCCATCTGAGAGTACAGGGAGTTCTATGTATAAAGGCAGTTAAGGTGCTCCACAGCTTAGTCCCTGGTCTTTCTTTTTATGAGCTTATTCTGTCAGGGTCTGTTAGTTTTGGTATTGTTAGCTGTTTAACAGGATTTCAGATTTGGTGGTGGTCTCCATGGGTCCTTTCCCTATTTCAACTCTGAGTATTCCTACTGCTAGAGGAAAAAACCAACTGTGACTAAGATTGGAATTACACACAGTGTAATTCCCTTATTCATAAATTTATAAGGGAATTGCTTCTCTTGATTAGTGGTTGAAAAAAACCAGATTGCAAACTTTTAAAAGAGCTTGAGAGTATGCTTTTCATATATTTCAAATCCTAAGCTCAGTGATATCCCTTGTGATTAAAAAGAAATCAATGAGAGAAGTTATTCCTGTATAGATATATCTGATGTTTCTATTAATTTGTACAAATGTGCAGTTGCTGCTATTAAGCCAAGAACAACTTTTTCAGATCGAAGGCTGAACCTTAATTCCTTCAAGACCAGGTAAGAAAAATATACTGTGTTCTGGTTATGTCCTCATGTGGTATGTGTTCAGGTTAAGTTTTGTGAGTAAAAGTAATTTTGCCCTCTTGTTGATGGGGCAGTCTGATGCCCTGCATTCATTTATCACAAGTAATTTCTCAGTACCTCACAATGCAATGAACTGTGATTAACTTTTTAAGGTGGAAGTAGGGAAGCATGAGAATGACAGAAAAAGGAAAATGTTAGAACATTTCTGAAATAGTATTTCAGAAAGAAACTTCAGAAATTCTCTTCACTGAATATGACTCTCATTGCATGTGCATTTGCAAAAAGGGGAAAAAAATTAAAATGTTTTGAATTATCATCAAAGATTTCATATACTACTTGATGAATATTATAATAAATAATATCTCTATCTGTTTATAGAAAAGAAATTACCTCTGTACTGGTCCTAATTTCAATTCCTGAACTGAACTTGTCAGAGCCTCCGCTCTTGCTTGGTTTCACACTTCAGTGCACTTTGACACTTGGGGGAAGGTCACTTGCCACTGCCTACATTGTGGGCACTTGAGGGCACTTTAGATACTGCCGCTGTTCGTCTCAAAGGACCGAAAATACTTGGCATAAATATTCTATTATATAGCAATGGTATGAAGAAGCTCATCTCCTCTATTTGTGCTTGAAAGTAGTTCTGTTTGAAGTGTAAACATTAATGGAAAAAATGGTGTTATTTTGAGACTAGATTTGTATTTAAAAGGTAAATATGTAAAAAAAAAAGTTGAGTTTTGATTTTTTAAACCTGACTGTAAGTTGTCTGTTAATGACATTCATGAATTAGTTGTTTAGCCTAATGGATATAATTTCAAAAACCTTCCTCTCAAAAGTTAAAATGTAAATTGCCATACAGCTTTAGGGGTAAGGACTACAGGAAGTTAGTGCTGGCTGGGTATGGGTACTGATTCCATTACTATACCCACGATTTGAGTACATATTTAATGTATTCAAATCCATCCTGTTATGGTTTTCTTTTTAAACAAAATACCTGAAAACTCTGAAACAAAGTACCAAGCTTTTAATTATCTGCCTCTTTTTCTCTTTTCTCCTCCTTATGCTCCCTAATTGTTGTGAGATGGACAACAATTCATCTGCCAAGTAGTTTTCAGAGTGCAGAATTCAAGTGACTTGTGTCAATCCACTTTTCTTCCAAGAAGAATTTAACAAGACATTGTGGTCTCCTCAGGTACTGCAGATGCTTAAGACTGAAAAAAGAAACTTCCCTTATACCACAGTGTTTTCCTAAACCAAATGCAATGCTAATGACTTTTTGAGAATGTTTATAGAAAGAACAAAGCATGGCTGTCTTGAATTGTATTGAATTAGTTTTTGTTGTCTCAGGCCTTGAATATATGTAGAATAATTTGGATTTTTTTTCACCATCCAGCTGTCTTGATGCCTGCAAATGTCACTCTTCTATAACACCCAACTGGCCGAATAAAACTCTGCAGTTGGGAAGTTTTCTATGTGGAAAAATAGTCTTGATTTGGAAGATAAGAAGAGAGGTAGCTGTTAAACCCATGAATTTAATACCAAATTGAATCTCCTTATGGTGGGACAAGAATAGAATATGGCATTAATTTGGAGTCAAGTGACTTCAGTACAGTTGCACTGGGATAATTCAGTAGGAAGAGAAAAGGCATTTACTCTTGCCTCTTTTGACTATTTCTCTTTGAAGATGTCTTGTTTCCGTTAGCAGTTTGCAGAGACTGTGTGAAGAAGAGATCCCAGTTTGTCAGCTCGGGGGAAGGGGAGTTTTTATGTGGAAAGAAAAAGGCATTTGTTCATTTTGTAGGTCTGACATGTTGGCTATCCTCAGATACAGGTCTGAAAGAAAAGTGGCAATTGGCCATGCATTTGTTATTAGAGATGGAAAAGTGGAGAGGGAGGTGAGTGTGTGGAGTTAAAAGAAGGTAGCAGAGATTGGAATAGGATATTTCTTCTGAAAGACATGAGAGAAGGTCCATCTCTGCACATTTTATGCCTTAGAGGGAAAACTAGAAGGAGTCATCAGAACTATGAGCAGATAAGAATATGAAGCTGAGCTTTTCCCCAGCTTGAGAATAAGATACAATACATGACATTAAAAAGAAATACTGCAGTGCTAAATAAGATATGAGTGTAAGGTATATACCTCTTAAAGTGACTCATCTGCTATGACAGTTCACAACAGTAGGAAGTTTGTCAGATGTATAGCACAAAAAAAAATTCAAAATTAATTTGACAGTAATGCTGAAGTCATTAGATGCAAACTTCATCTGCAGGTGTAAATTGATAATTTCTAAAAATGAAGAAGAATGATGGATGTCACCTGTGTAGGTTGGCATGCTTTGGTTTAACATGTATTACCAGAGTGATAACGGATTTCACCTTTTTCTGTTGACTTGTGCCTTAAATTTATGGAGTATTTTATGGAGATGAGTTCCGAGGATAACATGCAACAGTAGAGTTCAGTGTAGACTAATTTAAAATGTGTACTGTTTCAGAAATTCTTCAGTGGGTGCTTGGAAATTGAATGATGATATATGCATTGCTAGACACAGCAAGTTTTGCTTTTCAGTTTGTCTTTCATTTAGTCGTCTCATCTGTTAAAAACAGCACTGTGTCTAAAGAGAAAGGATCAGTTAAAGATGACTGGGACAAATTGCACCGTCTGTGACACTTGTAGAGGTGAATTGATTTGATTGCTTAACCAGGTGCACATTTGTTATGCAAGAATTACAGTTATTACTGTGCTTGAGGGCTGTCATTTGAATGAAATATAATACTTATATCAATAGCAGAAATAGCGAATTATGTCCAGGATCTTTAGTCTCATTCAGTACAACACTGAACCCAGGGACTAGTCTTAAAGTAATCTGCAATAGTGTTCCAGTGAACTCCAGGTAGGAGTAAGTTCAATCCAGTGTACGTATTTGTCTACTGAGGTAGCAAGCAAGTTAGCCGCTCACACCTTTTTTCATGGATTTCTGACCCTGTTGAAGTTGAACCATTCATCTGACCTTTCATCCTCCATGAAAGGGGAAATGTTTTTATGTCCATTGGACAGAGATGAATGGGGCCAATGTGCTTCAGAAAAGTAAGTCATGAGACTAGGGTGTGATGCTTTAGGCCAGAAAGATGCTTGGCTTTGAAAGGGAAATGGAAACCACGGCACAAGGAGCTTGATGGTTTTGATGAAGTGCATTGAAAGTATCAGGAGATAACAGTAAAAACAGAGGGACTGAACTTCACAGGGCTATGGATCAATGTAAGCTGTACTAAGCAAAACACTGGAATATGATTTGTGAAGCATCCCTAATACTGGCAAGGGGATGAACTGAATAATAATCTAATATGGGACACAGTTCATGGTTATACCCTTCATTTTGGGCTATCTGTAGAGCTGAATAAATTAGTGATAAACAGTTCTTCTTTTTGCTTTATTTTTGTGCCCATGAGTTTGCTAGCATGTTTTAATAAAAAGCTGAAGTTGGTCTTATACACTGTCTCAGGCTTTAAGCCTGAGTGTTTATGCTGCCTTCTAATACTACCTCAGAGGTGGCGTTCATGTATTTCTGAGAATATCTATGTAAAGGTATAGGCCTCGTTGAAGAAGTGTGTAACCTCTATATTTGCTAATTTTAGGTGGATTTTTCCCTTTCAAGGCATCTGAGTACCTTCATAAAGCATTATGAAGCTACAATTAATTGTCAAAGCCTTACTGGTGAAGTCTACACTGCTCCAGAACATAAAAATGATCTGTTTATTACCTGTAATATCATGATTTGTTTCCTTGAACAGTAATTGATGTCAATTAAAGATGATGTCTGTAAACTTGAAATTGTACTGTTCATCTGCTAAGGACCTTGAGAGTGTGATCTTCTAAATCGCTACAATAGTATAGATTCCATCTGTAGTGCAAGAATTGTCTAGGGACATAAATTACAGCAATTAAAATTACCTAGAGGAGAGAGAATGATGCATTATTAATTGGCATTGTCATTAAAGGGCTGAAAAGAACCTAAAAGAGATACAATGTCAGTACTCAAGCACTAAAAGTGACAGGCAGTGTTCAAAGCCCAGTGATTGTATTCAAAGCCTAAGGCCATTAAGACACAGGCAATTACGTGGAATTTTATGACTGTGGATTAAGATCACTCCAAAATACTAACCATATGTTAAATTGGAAATTTTTTAAGAATGGTGCTGTTCAGATGCCTATTCTGGGGACTGGAATAGTGCAATTAATTTCAACCAAAATAATGTGTTGCACTTTATTTTAAAGAAATTGGAAATAACAGAGAATTCTAAGGAAATCCCATCTGTAATTTGGTGAATTTAGGCAGAAAATTAACATTTTTCAGCATTAAATAGAATAATCTGAGCTCATATAAAGAAGAATAAATCCTGGTACACTGAAGAATGAAGATTTAATTAGGAGTCTCTTTATACCTCAGAAACAAAGTTGTGCCTGTGTCATGCTGAGAAATACAGCAGTGTGAGTAAGAGGCTCATGGTAATGTTGCTGTATGTCAGCTACTTAATTTTTCATAAAACTTATTGTCAATGAGTTTGTGATTTACCTACCTCAGCTAATTTGCTTTATTGGAATAATGCTTGTTTTGTAAAATAGTTCACTTATAGTGCTGTAAATGAAGAAAAAAATGGGGAAAGGATCTGTTTTTCTTGAGAGAACAGTTTTAATAATTGATTTGCAAAGCAAAGTAGACTTCAAATACTGGAGCTGTTAGGACAGTAGTTTACTTGTTTTGACAACTAATGGGACAGTGTATGTTTACTGAGTGGAGAGTTAAAACTCCAAAGCAAACATCTCAAATTTTCTTCATCTAAGGGAACCCTGGGAATTTTTGGCTTTTAAAAACTTGCCAATAGTTTCCTCTTCTACTTGCTAAGAATTCAGATTTCTAATTCATCTCACTGTCTGCTCTAAAGTTTAAACACTGAATGTGATTAGCTTTGCCGAACAGATGTCGAATTGAATGGCCTCTGTTGATTCAGAGAATCTGAGTAGTGTCAGAGTTCAGTTACTATGCTTTCAGGAAGGCCTCCTGTTGCCAAAATGAGCTTTTTTTTTCCTATTTCCAATTTCTATGCCAGAGTCTGCATCAGCATGCAACTGGACTTAAGAAAAGCACGTATGTATAGCCACTGAAAGAGGAATACAAGTGTACAGCTACATCTTCTCTAAGCCACCCATGCACTACTTGCTCTGCTAGCAAGTTCAAGGGGGCTCCCTGTTTGCTTCTATTAGGTACCTTTTTGCCTGAGTGAATATTTTTGACCAGTTGGTATCCTTCTGGATACCAGGAAGCAGATATGCTGTGACTCTTGTCTGCTTAGCCATTGAACAATGGTTCAAATCTATCATGTAACCTCAGAGAGAGCAAGAGCAAGGCCAGCTTCACCTCTGTGTTCAGTGTAGTAAGAGTTCTTGTTCATTAAACTTGTTCCAAGTTTAATGATTCAGCACTATCGCTTGAAATGGCTTTATTATATCCAGCACTTTATTATTTTAGCTTTAGATACTTTGCTGTTACATCCTCAGAACTGCATTGGTTTGAATTGACTGTTTGGTAGTCAGAGTGGGTATCTTATGATGCAGTGTGCTTTATTATTGGTTTTGTTCTCTTGGGATGTTTCTGTGGTTCAGTGCATGATGCCAACCAGAAACTGTGGAATTCAAGATCTCTGGGGTCTAAGTAACTAACAAACTCTCATTATTCCATTCTTGTCTTCCATTAATTTTGCTGCTGCTCTTTTCAGACTGTTAGGCTGTGTGACCAACTCATTGCCTGGAGCTGTAATCATGTCAATCATTAGAATTGAATCAAAATGGTGAATATTCTTTTCAAGTCTCATAGGCAAATAAGTTTGGTTCATATTTTCAAACACTGTTTGACGTCAAAAAATGGAAATATGTGCCAACAAACGTATTTTGTTCTGTGTTCTACCCTGCTCCTTTGGCTCAGATTTCCTGCAATGCAATGTAAAATAAAATCAACTGCATGAAACCCAAGCAACCAAATTTTTCATTACTTAAACACTAACATTTTATACAAAATAGTAGTCCAAATTTAAACTGGTTTTACTGGAATTTACTGCTGCTGACTGGTGTGAGCACTGAGCATTTTGCTTTAATTTACTCAAATTATGAAATATAACAGAGGCATAATTGCATTGTTTTTACAGTGTAGTTATATTCCACAGCATCTGACTTTGGCACTACTTTGCCACATAGTATCAGAAAAATAGTTGCTGTCTCCTTCTGGGGCTGGTTTTTTTGTTAGTAGGGAACTGAAAATTGTGCATTACATGAATTGGTAGGATTATTTGGATGAAGACACTTGTATTTTAGAAATTAAATATATAAAATGTGCTGTAGTGATTAGTAAGAAACTTTTGGTTTGTAACTTCATTTTCTCTTCCTTCTGCTTTTTGACCAATTAGTTTTTACATACGCTGTCCTTAAGAGTGAACTCAGCAACTCAGCAGAGTTCAGAGGCCTTTCCATCAATATTTCTTCTGATCTGCCAAGACGCTGAACACCCCCAGAAATACAATCCTTGTATTTTGTTATTGCATTCTCTATGCTGAAACATTTATGAAAATATTTTTAATTGTACAATTAAAGTGAGTGGGCTATACATGAATTACAGTGTATGAACAATACCATTTCCTAAATTTTAATGTTCTCCCTTTCACTTTATATTTTTACTTTCCTTTTTGATACAAGAGCTTGCAAATCATACTGTTTGAGTAAGAGCATTGCGATTTTATTTTCTTGCATTATACTTAAATGAAAATGTAGCAGATTGTGGAAAAACTGGAATTCAGACAACTTGTAGGTGTAACATGACAAGGCTTTGAAAATTTACTAGTAATTTCTGCATATGGTACAGTCTTGAAAGCCTCAATTTCAAATTTCTCCCGAAGGACCCTTTCTTTTTGACAGTTTCTTTTGCTAGACAGATGAAAATCTGGCCGGGGAGTTACCCCATGCTGTTTGCACATGTGTAGCCTTATGTGTACTATGTTTAAAGATGCATGATTATTGATTTTCCTTTCTTGAACTTCTTCTGTCATTTATCACATTCTAAGGGGTCAGCTTCGCTTTCATAAACAGTTTATTAATAATCTTCATTCAGTTAACGTAGCCAGGGAACAGCACCTCCCCTGCAGTAGTGCCACCTTTCATATCAGAACTACTTCACTTGCGTTCTTTGTGCCAGATTAAAGTCATGCTATGGATGACACACCTTGCATATTCCCATTTCACTTGCAAAATAAGTCACACTGGAATGTTTGCAGTGGCCTTTGACAAAATATATGATTTTACTCAGCAGCAGAGATCCTAGAGAGGTCACTGGCATGTGACCTGGAATACTACTGCATAGTAGCCATAGTGTAAACAGTTACTGACAATTAAGTGCTGTAGATGCAGGGTGCATGACAAACTTCTGATGAGAGTTGTACTGGTCCGTGTAGTGTGATCATGAGAGTGTCTTTTGCCAGGGTGTTACGCATTTTAATAATGCGATACACAGAAAAAATCAGCACATTAATGAAAGATATTGCTTGATAAATTCATTTGATTTCCTCTGGTTCTCATATTCTACACTGAGGTTAGTGGAATTGGGGTGGCATAACTTAGGACAAACAGACCAAAACATTATGTCAAGGGTCAAAAACCAATAAAGCTGCGAATTTCAGGAAAGAGCAATAGGAACTGAAGCTCTTTTATTTGTAAGTCCACAAATTCTCCCCCTTCGAGTTGTTCCTCTCTAACTCAGTTGTACAAGAACCTGACAATTTTAACAATCTCTTATGCACTTTTTTTTCCCCTGTGGGCCTTTCTTCTAAAATATAAAGCCAACATTACTGCTGTTCTTATGGTTTATAATGTACTTATATCTATTGTTTACAGCATAATTTGCTAGATATTGTAGATGAAATTAAGGCTTTCTATGCACTCTTTAAAAAGATACAAATGGAGTTCTTTGACTTAAAAATACCATTTTTTTTAAGCAAGCAGAGAAGAAGCCAACTATCAAAATATTACATTGTGTTTTGTTCTTGTTACAGTTGCTAGTTGAGTGCTGAAGTGATGCTTCCTCTGAGAAAAAGACTTGATAAACAACTGAGAATTTGCTTGAACCAAATCACATTAACTGACACTTCTGTAACAGAACATGGCTTTGCATTTTTCTTTTTGTGAGAATTTGTAGTTTAACTTCCTTCTTAATCTTGGTCTCCTCTTTCCTAGCAACGTGTTTAGCAAGGCAAAGGAGTGCTTTGTACTCTGTGGTCTCATGAGGTTATCTGCTATAATTTTTGTTTATTATATTTTGCTTTCTTTGTTGACTCTAAATTTAATTTTATCATAATTTGGCATGTTGTTTAGTTGCTATTTCGCTGAGGTCTGCAGCTCCCCTGCCCTCATCATGTCACTTTTGATTAAGCAACTGCAAAGCCCTTTACCCAGCTTCTAAAGGGTAAAAGTCAAAAATCAATAATGTGCCAGTCCTCTCAAAATGCAGTAGCAGTGAGAGGTAAATGAATGATTAAACATGATTAATAACAGTGTAATGGAAGATGCAAAGCAGGGAAAAGTACTCACTTTAGCCTAAACTCAGAGATTTAATTGCTGAATACTGCAAGTAATGGAATCATCAATCTTCCAAGGACTAAAAAAAAGGCATCTGCTGCCATTTTAAAATGCAGTGAAAAAAATCTTGCTTCTTCATCATTGTCTCTCGTGGTCCTGTTATTCTGAGTATAAATTATATGCTGCATAAAGAAACAGGTATGTAAACTTTGTAGTTAAAATTGTTTACTTGTTGTACAGTTTAAAGTTGTCAAGACTGTTGGCAAAGAAAAGAAATAGTATTGTTGATTACTGTGAATGTGTGTACAAAGATGCAAGTGTTCATGTGGTTTTGTAAGATGGTAATTACACTTACTAAAGCAGGGGATAAAGGAATATTGCTAAAGGAGTGAAAAGAGAAACATGCCAAGGACATAAAAAATAGAGCTCTTATGGGATAATGGAAAAAAATAATGATATATGCTCGGCAATGCCTAGAATTTGGTTATTGACAACAGATAGGATTAGCTAGAGACAGGACTTGTTTCCTGACCTTGCTCACCAAAGATGAAAATATACAGAAATGGAGAGGAGGCAGCATTACATAACTGGAAAAGATTTGTTAGCCATTTGTAGCTGAGAGTTAAGTTGTACATGTCAGAGAAGAAAACCTTCCAGTCCAGCTTCTGCAGGAAGCAGTGCTATGGATTTCAGTTGAAATTCTGTATTTTAAGAGTTCTGAATTTGCATCCTGGAAAACAGTAATATCTAAGGTATCACAAAGCTGTTTCTGCACAGCAAAATATGTCTGCATTTCTAAAGGTGTGTGGGTGGGAGCAAGCTCAGAGAAGCATAGAAATTTCTGCCTGGGGCAGATAAAATAGCAGGGATCCTGAAGGACCGTGTGTTACGGCACAGAGCAACATCTCCATAGATGTGGGGCTACGGCTTCCTCTTTCTGTAATGAAACCCTTCACGGCAAACCAAAGACTTGCAAAGGCTCTTCATTCAGTTAGAAAAATAGAGCAGTGGTGAAATCTTTGGCTTTTTTCTTTCTATCTTTGAATAAACTAAAGCTTGGTGTTACAACTGGTTCAGTGTTCAGCACTGAGAAGTCTTGAGTAACTTCAACTATTCTGAGTGCCAGTGTTCATCATTATCTTAGTTTTCAGTACCAACTCCTTGCACAGTTACATTCTAGATGCCTAAATTCATCCTGTGGCTTTTAATGGATGTGGCATCACTGTTACAGATTTTATTCTCACCATCATGTCTCTTGTGTGCTTCCTCACTTCTTCCCTATTAAAAAAAAAAATTAACTTTGAAATCTTGTTGTGCCTTGCATTTCACATAACCTATTACCTCTTCAGAAAAAATCCTGCTCTGATCTATTCTTATCTTGTATCCTCCTTACCCCCTTGGATCTACTTATACATATGCATGTCTTTCCTAGATATATGGAGTCCACTTACCTTACACAAATCCGTTCTGGAGGATTTGTGTCTTCTTTGTGAAACTTTCATCTAGTGATTGTGATACTTAATTCACTTTCACAGTGAGGTCAGGAAGCTGCAGCCATCTTAGACCCCTAGATCCATTGCTCAGTGGCATCTCAGCATTCTTGCAGCAACCTCTTTTCGTTTATTACACGTACTGTTCGTTTGCCATGGAGTCTGGTAATGATCTTTCAATTGCGTTAAAATCAGCTATTTTAAAATCAGCTATTTTAATTTTAACCCTTTTTCCCTGGAAAAGCAGAAACAATATCCTGAGGTGTTTTCCAATTCTTTCAAGTAATTAATCTACCATTTTTTCTTTAACATTCTTGACTGAACTATGGTGCAAGAAATAAAAAGCTTTCTGAAAGAGCAAAAGCACTTTGAAAAAGAGCTTTCTACCAGTAAAGAGAAGGAAGATGGCACAAACAGAGGCTGTGATTGATTTAGTTGCCAATTATGCGTGTTCCTGGGCATTTCATTTATGTTTGATACGATCAGTCGGGTTGCACCATTAAACTCTGAGGCCCATTTGAATGGGAAATGCCCTGTATTAAATTTTATTGCATGCAGTCCATTGTTTCTTGTTGGCTTTCGTTCTGGACCTGCTTCTCTCTTCTCTCCTGGCTTTTACTGCCTTCCTAAAGTTAAGGAACCTATACACAGGGATTTATTGTTATTTACTGTCTATACAGACAGTTTATATTCATTTGATCCATCTAAATTATTCCTGTATTTCTGCCAGTTTGGGATGTAGCCAGAAAAAATATATTCTGGCAGACAGATTCATGGGTTGACCTTTTCTCAATCAGGGAACTAACAGTAGTGATACTCTCGATGTAGGACTTTGGGACTGTGACCTAGGCTGCAGCTCAAGCCATCAATTTTTCTGCCTCCAGCAACGGAATCTATTGCCTGCTGAAATCTTCTCGGTCATTTTGTCTTTTAACTTTTTTTCATTTTAGTGACTATAGGCTTCTTGTATAAGCTTTCACTTTTTCCTCTCAGGTGAAAAGGGACTAAAGAACTCTTGTTTGCCATTCTATTTGGTACATCATCTCTGTGCCTCACTGCAGCAGCACAGAGATGTCAAAGCGTGGAGCTAAGTCAGAAGGCTCTGGGCACTTCATATGTGGACTTCTAAACTGGGCATACGGAATTTTTCAAGTGTCCTGAGAGTTGCAGCTCTAGTCTGTGAGGCTCAACCTGTCTGTGAAAAATAATCTCTGTGGAAATATACTCAGATGTCATGTCAGACACTCCTGTTTGGCATGGGAAGTAGTGACTGTCCTTTGGGATTCTCAAGAATTACCACTGGAGTCAGTCATCAGAATGATGAGCATACTAATAACACAAAGTGAACTAAGTACAAATAAAGAGATTGCATTGCCAGACATCAAGAGTGTTCAACTACAGTTTCAGGACTTAAAAAAAGCTACATACATTTTCAGAACTGTTTTATGTGGCTGCTTACTACTTCTGAAAAATCAGTCCTCTCTATTTTAGGCCTGTAAATGAGACTTACTATAAGTAAGATATCTTACCTGTAATTTGTCACTTACTGATAATGGCCAGAGCTTTGCAGTGATGGAAAAATAAACTGTGCTTCTAGTTATTAATACATTTCTCTCTGAATTCAGAATAAGACATAATTATGGAAATCAGAAATTATATGTATTCTAAGCCAGAAGGGCAACCATGATGTTTAATTCTTCTATCTGAGGGTAGCACCTGAGAGAGTGGCACAGGTTGCCCAGAGAAGCTGTGGCTGCCCCATCACTGAAAGTATCAAGGCCAGGTTGGACAGGGCTTGGAGCAAACTGGGACAGAGGAAAGTGTCCCTGCCCGTGGCAGGAGATTGGAAGGAATGATCCTTAAGTCCCTTCCAACCCAAAGAATTCTGTGATTTGAGACATCACTGGGTCAGTGGCCATTAATGGTATATAGTATTGTAGTTTTGATCTAGGTTTTTTCATATGCAGAAAACTTGCCACTACCTTATGGAAGATTGTAAACTCTAAAGGGAGGGCACTGATGCTAAAGCTCATATATAGGTTCGACTTTATTTTTAACATTTTAGAAATGAAAGTAAACTGTTCTTTAGCCAGGGGCAGCACATGTTTCTGTTTTAATGTCTTTTTTGTCTTGAACAAATAGAAAGAATTTGGATGGCTTTAATGTCCCTCAAACATTATATAAATAATCTCTACCCTTGATACCTGGTGGAAAAAAATGAAACTGATTTGTCATTAAAAACCAACTTTTTCAAAATTATAGTAGTTTCTATTTTAAGAATGCACATTATATCTTTCAAAAGCCTGCACATTACCAGTAATGAAGTTACCATAACACTATCAAAACTGCATATGTACTTGCTGATATATCTCTGTAGTCTCCAGAGGAAGTAACCTGCATACCCAAATGCACCAAATGACCTTACACAAAGGGAATCAAAAAATCCTCAAGGTCCTTGCAGGTGATCAGAAAGAGAGATGCCAGTGACTGGTAGATGAGCATTTCTCATAAAGTAACTACTCCATCTCTGATGAATCAGTCCTGACCCTCAAGGGAAATCCACAAAACACCTTCAAAAGATAAGCCTTAATATTAAAATTCATGACTCTGATAAAAGGTAAAAATGATAGACTTATTAGACATAGGTTTTAAAGATGTATTGTAATTTTCTTAACCTCTCTTCTCATTTCTCCCACCTCAGTAACAAGTCTGTGTTTTTCAGCAGATGAGTTACTACCTTATTTTAACAATCTGTCTCATTTTTCTTTTTTAGCAAGCCTTCCTCTATCAGAGATCTGAACTACTTTTCTTTCACATGGCTTGATTAACACATTTGTTAAATTTAGAGCAGCTTAACTTTGAAGATAGCTGCTTCTGTTTCAGATCTGAAGTACTTCATATGCCTGAGGCTGTGTCTGTTCGTTCCCATCTGTAGCAGTTGATCTAATAAGAGGTATCACAACCCACCATAAGCTTTGCCTCACTTGTGCTATTGAGGCAAGAGAACAAGAAAATTACTTTCTGCGTGTGCAAAATGCATAGAGTTGTGTGATTTTCTCTCCTAATATTTCTTGCTAGTATCCATTTGAAGCCCAGCTTAGAATATATAAATATTTGGTCAGATTCAGAGATATATATGTATTTTATTATATAAAATACTTGAGCTAGAGGGGGAGAGCTGCTGCAGAGTGGTAATTAGAAGACAATGAAAAGCAGAGTAAGTAGCTTTTCTTAGTAGTATTAGCTTTCCTGATAGAGGTAAAGTCCGGGTGCATCCAGTTGGACTTTGTGTCTACAGGATAGGTCTTTGTAAGTGAAAGTACTTCTGCTTGGGTGCATCAAGTTCACCTAAACCCAAAGACTGCAAACAAAACCTTTCTACGGCAAAAGGTGCATAGCACAGATTATACACCCGTGCCAGTGTGTGCAATGTGCAGAGGCAGGACAGGGAGGTGGCCGTTCAGGGTGCTAGGACGGGGCTGCTGGAGATCCATGGAGCCAGTGCAGTCATGTGAGGAGACCCTTGGCTGATGGTGAGTGCCCAGCGGTCCTCGGGAAACACTGACATGCAGTCATTTCTTGAAATACCTGCATGTCAGTGTTTCCAGGTTGTTGTGCTGAGGCCTGCTGTTCTAGCCATCCTCTTTATCAGTTGATTTTATGTTTTTCTGCTTTAATACATACAAATCAGAGCGTAGTTGTTTTTAGATAGACATGGAGTGTTTTATCATTACACACTTTACTATTTTCTTAGGAAATGTTATTTACATAAGGGAGTGACTGTTTTCTTCCCTAGGAGAATTTTTAGCAAAAAATAGTATAGTAGTATTTCACATTTTGCATCACATACCAAATTGTGCTGAAAGTGCAGCTAATCATCAATTAAACAATGCGTTCAGTTGATGATTGGCCCATTGCTTCATATCCATAAAACATCCAGGTGTTGGAAGAGGAGGCAGCCTGAGCACTGTAGTACCACCTGTTGAAAGCCAGCAAAGGAAAATAAGATCAGGATGCACAAAAGAAAAATATGAATTCTTTCTAAAAAGGAAAATTCTTTATTAAAATAAATTACTAAATTATTACTGACTTACAGGCTGCTATTTTAAGGGTCACTTATAAATGGGGTAAATGCAGGCTACGGTTCTTTTTATGGGCTGTGTGACCAACAGTAGTTCATTGAGTTAACATTCTTCATCCTTCAAATGCATCCTTGAGCATTATTTATAGTATTAATACTGAGGACACAGATAGTCATAAGAAAACAATAGCAGAATCCTGAAGCTCACATATAAAATTACTTTCTCTTTAGCATTGCAGGAAGGATTTGTTTTGGGTTTGTTGTTGAGATAGATGAACTACGACTTTTGTCAGTGCACTAGGGTGTTCTTTTTATTGCTGTTACAGCCTCCTCATCATCTTTGTTGCTTCAATATTTTGCTGAAAAGCTTGCATTCACTGTTACAAATTATGATCAAAATTAATTTTATTAATATTAAACTAGAATTATATTAAGTGTTGCGAACTTGTAACTAAATTCAGTGTACTATACTTAATCTTTATTTTCACACAGAAGAGTATGAGGCTTAGCATTTGGATCAGGCAAACTAGGTGATTTTTTTTTTCCCCCTTCTCCCTTGCTTTTCCTGGCAGGATTCCCCTTTTTCACTTTTTGTAGTACCTCAAAACGTATAAATCATTTTCCCTTATAATGTAACTGAACATTTATTGGAAGTGCAACTTGACTTTAAAAGGCGAGTGTCAAGCAATTGCCCTTAAAATCATTGAGCTGAAGTCTGTCATATAAAACACATGTCAAGGGATCAAGGAGTAGAGCATGTTATGCTGTTTATGCCTTCCTAATGGCATTTTAATTTGTTGTTGAAGCAATATTTACACATTTTATGCAACTGAAATATAGTTGTTTAAAGTAATAAAAAATAAAATTCTATAAACTCTGCCATAAGAGCTCTGACCAGTGTAATTACTATAACTGTGGACTTATTACTGTAATAATTTATACTGAGGAAAAGCAAGAGAGGTCATGCTCATGTTCTGTTGTTGGCTTTCTATTTAGGTCTTTAAAGATGGCTCAAAGCATGTGTGTGCACATTAAGAAACATGAAAGCAGAGAGGAGAAATCTAAATGACTAATGGTGTGAGAGGTTTGCATATGATGAATTGATATAAAGCTAAAGAGTAGTAAGTCTGAAGAAGAGTTAGAAGGCATTGGCTAAGCATGTGAAAGTGTGAAACCCAACCCTGTTTTTCTGTTTCATGTGACTTGAGGACAATATTCAAGCTCTGAAAGCACGATATATTGGCAACTATGAAAAAGACACGCTTCACACAGCATGTTGCTTATCTTCTATTTTTGAGGGTTTTTTAAATGACTTTTGGACTCCTGACTGTCTTCCTGTTTCTCAGAAGTTGCTTCTCTGTGTCATTGACATGCTGCCCTTTCCTTATGACAGTTCCCCTGAGTGCTTCTTACACCCTGAAGTTTTAGCTGTTGTCTCAGGACTGAGTAAAAGATAATGCTGTGGACCCCCCACTGTCTGCCAGGTGGATCAAAGTGGTTCCCCTTTACATGCGACTCCATAGTTTACTTAATAGTCTAGCATGCACTGTTTTTGTGTTATACTACTTGAGAGGAAGGTGGACAGGGAACCTCCAGATTAAATTTTTGAAGGAATTTTTGTGGCGAACAATGTAGATGGATGTCTGATATTTCAAGAAATGACTGCATGTCTGTTTTCTCCTAGCTTTAATAGGTAAATCCTAGGATAATTTTAGAAAAAATATTTAGATAATAGGCAACATTTGTTATTTGAGGTACAGTAACATAAATTCAAGCTGTTCAATGGCATGCTGCAAGAGAAATCTGAAGTTTATCTGGTGTGGCAGTAAAAAGGAATGATCTTGCTTTTTTATTTATCTTTTGAACTCTCATCAGCTATGATGATCCATATATACCAATGGAATCCTTTTCCAGTTAGTGAATAAAATTACTTCCTTTATTTAAAAAGGAGATACTTGAAAGGTTTCTTCATCATTGCTTGAGTCAGTTTTCAGACCTTCTTGTTTTACCAGTAATTTCACATGATTTTATTGCCTTAGGCTTCAAACAAACCACAGTATTTTAAATACATCTGAATCCCGTGAGTTTCTGGCAATAGGAAAACTAGCTGAAATACTAAAGCACTTTAAGTCTGGATGCATAACAGTTGTTACTCATCCTGTTTTGTAACCGTGCCAGATCAAGTTCTTTTGAAATGCGTGAGATGAAAATGCCATTCTCTTGAAGAGGAAGCACCTTCCACTTTGCAGGGTTGTTTCAGAGCAGGGGCTGTATTATCCTTTTAATGCACTTGCATAACTCCCATTAACATTAATGGAATTATGTGCACTCCCTGTGAGGTGAATGTACTCTTTTGTTGAAATGAGCAATCTATTGTGACAGATTTTCCAGTGACATGAAATCAAATTTAGATTCCTAGACTAACGTCACTAACACAATTCATGGTATCTTTTGATGCTTGTAGTTTGTATTAATGAAGTTGTAGCTTTATATTAGGTCATGTGTTTATTAAAATGGAAAATCCCACTTGCAGTCCTCTAGAAATAGGGAGATAGTAAATTTTCTTCTTCAATGTGAACCACTGTATAGCAAACTTAGTATTTTCTTTGGCTTTGTAGTTACTGCTTGCAGTCCCTTTAGAGGTAGTTTATAGAGGTTGCATGTTGCAGGTTGCAAACTGTTGGTCTGTGGTTAGGGCAGAGGAATGCTGGGCTCCTTGTTCTGTTCCTGGCCTGAAAGGCTGTTTGACTCTGGGTGACTCAGCTGCCTTTAGACACTAATTTATGTGTAAAATGTGCAGAATCAGGACATCCTGGCTCATATGTGTGTTGTAAAATCCTGTGAATTTCATTGTGAGTTGAAAGTTGCTAGCTAAATGTTGAATGTTCACTCAGAAAGCAGTAAAAGAGTTTTATCACAATGTTAGTGAGATGTAGGTCCTGTTTTATGCACATCATGTGAGTCTATGATTAGTGTAACTCCCTGTTACGGAGTGGTTTATTTATTCCAATACAGTTGTGCTGTTGCAGCCCCTAGTGTGAACACTGTAGTACTGACATACAGTGTTTCACCTCTGTTGCTTATTCTTGTCCATACAGGGGCACATTTGTTAACTTAGAAGCGACATCCTTGTGTTTGGAGGAAGTGTGTGCCATTTCACTGTACAGTATCATACGGCAAGATGTTTAAACACCCCAAATTGTTTATTTAGGATCTGTCTATGCATAGCCAAGAACAGACCCAACAGTGAAAAATTGTTCAAGACTGTTAGCCTTCTCCAGTCCAGATGAGGTCACTGGGGGCAATGGTTGTTTTAAAGCAAAAGTCCTGATAAATCATAGATTGGACAGAATATTAGATGTAATAAGAAGTGGCAGGAAATTCTGGGGTAACCTGTGCTGAATGTCTGACACTATCAGCATATATTCATTCTTACGGTTTTTGTGGTGGTTTTTGTGTGTGTGTGTGTGTGTGTGTGTGTGGTTGTTTTTTTTTTTTAGCGTGTTAATCTGCTAGTATCTTTGAAAGGTACTTTTAAAGATACTTTCTTAAAGAGGTCTTTGAAGTGTCCAGTGAAGAACTTACCAATTTAGATAGTTAGTCAAACAAATTCCAGGAGTAAAATGTAACTGGTTGCAAGTGGTGTAGGCAGCACCTTCTGTGAACACAGTCTCTACCTCGAAGAGCTTTGTTAAGCTTTTCTTAATTACTAATGAATATCGGGCCCTTTAATTTCAACTGCACCAGTGGAACGGCGTCTGTGTTAGCATGACCTTTTAGAAGTCTTTAGGCTCACCCTCACAGGTATCTCGGGGCAGGGTCCGGGGCAGACGCAGGCCTTCAGCCCCTTTGGAGTCTTGTCACCTCCGTCCTGCGCCCCAGAGCGCTGGGGCTGAGGGGTAGCTGCTGCGTGGGGCTGGCAGCACTCGCAAGCGCTAGCGATAGAGGACGAGAAGAGCACAGACTATGAGGGGCAATTAAATTCCCCTTCTTCCGCCCGCCATGGACTATCCCCTTCGGTTAGAAAGGCTTTGTGCACCAGGCGGGAGCTCAGCGTCGGCCCCTTCTCTTTGGAGCGGGGCTGGCTCTGGGACCTTCCCGGCCTCCCCGTGCGCGCCGGGGTGCGGGGCTGCGCCATCGTCTTCGCCGCGGTGCTGTCGCTGGACTTTGAGCAAGCCTGGGGCTGGTGGGACAGGTTTCCTCCCTGCACGCCGCTGGGCATTGCGCAAACTCGGGAGGAGGATCCATGAGGTAAATGAACTTTTTAAACGGGAAGAGGAGAAAAAGGGAGAGGAGGAAGAAGAGGCGGGGGCAGCACCCGCCCGAGCGCTTCCTCTAAACGCTTCTTTGGGAAACGGGATTCGGCTGCTGCCCAGCACGGCGGCCGGAGGATGCGCTTCCCCGCGCCACCGGGCCCCGGGCTCCGCGGGCGGGCGGTGGGTGCACCGGCCCTGTCCTGGCACGGCTGAGCGCCGGCTCCGCGGGTAAGTGGGGAGTGCTAGAGGGGAGATCCGGAGCCCCCGCCCCGCCTCGCGGCTAGGGACGGCCGTGCCGCTTGTGAGGCTGCTGGCTACAGAGCCAGGCTGCTATCGCGGGGAAGCTGGGCGGCGAGTCTAAGGTAGTTGTGTTAGGATCGGGTGGGGCTGGAAGTTGAGCGAGGGGGCCCGAGGGGCGGGCGGGGACTGGGGGCGATGTCGTCCCACCGGCCTCCGCCAGCCGTGCTGGCAGCTCCCCCGCCCTGCTGCGGCCCTGCCGGCCCGGCCCGGCCCGGCCCGGCGGGTGGGCGCTCGCTGGCTGCAGCCGTGGGCTGCGGACCGGCCGGGGGCTCGTGCCGTCCCCTCGCCAATGGGAGAGGGCCTGGGCGGCCGCAGGGGCGTCCGAGAGTGCGGGCTGAGGGAGCCGCGCCGAGGCTGTGCGGAAAACGGGTCCCAGAAAACAGCTGGATACCATAGCGCTCAGCTTCACGTTCGGCACATCACCGGACCGATCTGGGCAGTGTGTGTAGCTGAACGCCTCTGTGTGTTTGCAGATGTACAAACACAGGGAGATCGCCCCCCCACACACAGACAGTATACGGCTCCAAAAAAGTGTTTATTTGGTAGGATGTATTTGTGTAATGATATCTGGTTTTGCCTACTTTTTCTATCTTGAAGCACTTGCACTCATTCCCTTACAGTATTTTCAGAAGTATAAGTCTGTGGTTTTTACTGTACTTAATCCAAGTTAATATAATTATCATTAAAGTAAAAGACTGCATCTATTATATAAAAATGTGTGACGATAACAGGTAAAATAGCAAAATAATTCTTTGTTTCTTTCAAGTTGTTGTTGGGTGTTGCATATGGTGCAGAAAAATGTGTTTATTATTCTATATTTGGGGGATCCAAATAGCAATTTTACCTATCAGAGGACTAATTAATTCTTTGTGTGTCACTGGGAAACTCTCACAGTAATATTCAAGCAGTGGGCAGAAAGAAAGTAGATTGAGGTGCTTAGAACATTTCTTAAAATATCAAGTCCTAGGGAAATTTATAATTAATTTACAATTCTGTTTTATTTAAAATAAAGTTGCAAAATATGAATGAGATTTTGTAATGTGACCAAGCTTCTCTGTGATAAATATTTCATTTTTGTCTAGTGTTCACCAGCATAAGGCAAGCAAGTCAGAAGAATGCGTCTTAATAGTAAATCAGTGACTGTAAATCAGCACAACTGTAATCTTCAAGAGTCACATTTAGCACTGGGGATTTGATTTTTGTATTTTCTCATAAATTTTTGACTGCCTGAGGGAAAAAAAAATCAGAAAGTAGAAAACTATAAGCAAATGCAGCATGTTGTTAGATTACAGCAGTAATGTTGAAACCAGTCTTCTCCTGGGAACCTTGTTAGATTGCAAACAAGGTTCTTCCCAATCCACATATGAACACGTGTTTATCTCTTACAAACACAATATAATGGTTTGAAGTGATGGCTGACAGCTTTAGTGAGAGAAGACCTAGCATAACCAAAGCTCGATGCATAGGAGTGACTCCAGTTAAAAGAACAGCAGCGCAGCTGAATCCATTTAACTGGTAGAGTGGATTTGATTGGGTTTGTTGCTAGGGAATGTCTCCAGCACCATGTATTTCAATTAATTTAAACACTGGATGAATTACACACCTAGGTCTGCTTAAATAATCCACCTGGTATTGGCTCCAGCCATATTGAGAGCAGGTGTGTGTTGCTTCTCTCCAGCCAGTTTTCCCTTAATGTGCAGTTCCACTGTGTGGATCACCTTGTTCTGTGGTGGTTGCTGGGCAATTTGAACTTGTCATACCAATTCTGTACTTAGTGTTTTGTAGTATACTTATTTAAAAGTAAAACAAGCCAAAACAAATAAAACCCAAAGCCAGTTAATGCAAACATTACTAGAAGCAGTAATTTCTAGAAGTAGACTTGAAGTAGACATTTATTTGATACAGAGTTACAGGAAGAGTCTGATGTTATTCTTGGTTATGTTGTAATAATCGAATTACCTGACTTCAGTGAAGTTGCACAGAGTTTATGCAGTAGACAGTTGTGCTGGGACTTGCATTAGGGAGCTTGGGAGCACCAGTCTATGCAAGCTACTGTCAGTTACTAATTCTGCACACATGGGGCCTCTTACATCTGTGCCAAGCAATACTAATCAATAGCATGTTAAAAATACCATATAGGATAGAATTGACATCAGTCATCCCTGTGCATTCTGCTGCTGTAAAACTGACATTGATTACTGAGGGCAGTGTTATAAAGAAGTCTTTCCTTAGTGTAAAAGCTACCTGGAAACAGCCCTTTACTGACTTCTTTTATAAATGGAATGTGGATGTCCGGCTTTATCTCTTCAACATTTATAATGTAAGTTAGTGCAACATTTTGTGTTGCCATGAAGGAGAAAGTAAGAGGACCAGACTTCCCCAAAAGCAGCCTTCTAAGAAGTTTCACAGGCTTAAGAAAACTCAGCTAGAATCCCCATCTGAAGAAGATTTCATAAATTTCTGATAGCACTTTCCTAAATGTAAAACATGAGTGACTAGAGTTTTCAAGTTCATGTGTGTAATCTGGAAGAAAATAAGAGGCATACCTAATTCTAATGAGAACCACTACAGATTAAGCATCTTTAATACTGGAGGATGGCCTGCAGAGGCACAGAGAGTAGTGGACTGTCTGTACCACTCAGATCAAAATTACATTTTGGAGAGGGTGCTATATTAAAAGATTGGAGCACTGCTGTGGAACTGTTCTGGCTTTATCTGTAAGTTGCAGATTAACCTTGCTGACAGGAATGGGAAAAGAACTGTTAATAGAAACTTTGTTGTGTTTCTTCCTGGAAGTTCACCAAAGACTAGGAGTTAAAAAAACCAATCTGTATTTGGCCACTGGCAATCCACGAGAGACACTCTTGTGTTGCTATTCTGATAGCTACTTAAAGCTAGCTTTTGGATTGGACTGTGTATATGCTGTTAAGTTGTGGCATGTATGTCTTGTGAAAACATACTTTAAGAAATAGGTTATTTTCTAAAATTGCTTTGATTTTCTTACCTACTTATTGGTATGACTTTTTCACATAATTACACACTTTGAGTTGATTCCCAGGAGTTCTTACCCTGATAACAATGGAAACATAACATACCACAATGTTGAAAAATATTCATTGTGGGGGAGTGACGTAACAGCTTTGGTGGAAGATGCCTGTGAAATTCTCTCTTCCACTCACAGTATCTTTCAGAGATTGCTAATTCTTTTAACCACAAATATACGAGTGTAGATAAAATAGCTGCAGGAGAGCAGTTTATGTGCGTCCCCAAATGTCTGAAGTATTTCATAGATAGCTAAGCAGCTCTCTGAGCTGGGGACAGTTTCTATTTTTAGTTATGCAGTGTGTGGGGGGCAATAAAGTGTGAGGAAATGACTAGCTAAGGGGAGAGAGGCAATGAGGTCGGGAGGTTACTTCCATGTATTTGTTTTAAAGATGAGAAAAATGTAAGAAAGACTCTTAAATGCACAACACTGTAGTGAAGGTAGTTCTTCTGACCAGATATAGCAAGAATGGGCAGCCTTCCAAATGCTGCAAGAAAAGTTAGCAAATGCTTTTATTTTGAGAAGCTGTTGGCTAGTATAGACTGAAGAAAACCCACGTGAACTTCCAGACCTTCAGAAAAATGTTTGTGTGTAATGAAAACATCTATAGCGTTAGTTTATTTTTTTTAACAAAAGTACATATGTGGTATTCCTGAAGAGCAGAAGGCATTTCTCTACCTCGTCCCTCAAAAAGCTCGTGTCTGAGAGTATGTGCCTGTTAAGCAAACTTTCTTTCTACACTCCCCTGTTGAAACATACAGGTTTCTTTCTCAAGCTGCTTTTGTCTACTCTGGACAGCAGAAACACATTGACTCTGACATAATTCTTCCCAGTTATACTGCTGCAGATGGAATTCTTAGTACAAGGAATAAAAATTGATTTGACTCCTCAGTGTTTCTTTTGCTATAGCCTGGCATATTTCATTGCAGCAGCAGATACGAAGGCTGCATCTGTTAAATATGAAAGCTCTTTCCCTGCCCATTGGAACAAGTATGGGGATATGTAAATAAATTTTTAGTTTCTGGGAAAAAAGGTAACTTCCCCTGCCTGTGAAACCCACTGGACAGACTATTAAGGAAGGAGGATTTTTCATTTCCTCCAAACCCTATCAGTTTGCAAATTTGGAAAGTACTCTTAGTAAGTATTCCATATTAGTATAGCAATATATCTGCTGACTTATCTGAAAATTCAATATACATTTCTTACATGAGCATAGAAACTGATTATAATTTTTCAGACCAGTGGTTTTGCTAATGCATGAAAACTTTGATTAAGAAAGTTTATCTCAAAGAGCAATTGCTGACAGAGAGGAAGAAATAATGTGGCTATGAAATAATCTGCTGGAGTAAAAACTGTTTTCTGTAGGGGTAGAATAGCCAACGTGTTTCTTAGGGTAAAACACGTTGTGCTATGTTCTTTCTGCTCTGACATTTCTGGGCTTTACAAAAAATCAGAGAATCTCTCTTGCATAATTTGAAATTGATTTTTCCTTCTTGTACAAAAGATCATTGGCACCAGTCCAGAAAAAGACAGGGAGCAAGTAGGGAATTCATAAAAAATGGACTCCTTGATTGCTGGATCTGATGAAATAATTAGTACTTGATATTTTCAGTACGTTTTCATGTTGTTATTTTGACTTCTGAAGGCAAGAGAAGATCCCTTTACATCAAAAGATGACTGAACAAAGCTGTGATTTCAAAGATTTTTCAGCAGGCTAATTCATTCCTTGTAATTTCTTTGTAGGAATTACTAAGAATTTTTCATTGCATCATTAACAGGAGTAGTACCAGTTAGATGTGCTCTGTTTTGCAATCAAGTCAATTTTTGGGGCATAGGCTCTGTTTTGCATTCCAGACACAGGCAGTGCAAGTCACTTTGTTGCATCCATTCCCGAACATTAGCAGTAATGGGCCTTCAAATGTGTTCATTATTAATAATGGTATTTTTAAAAAGTGTATAATCTTGGAAGCCAAGAGAAATGCTAAAGGGATCTTGCACTAGCATCAAAGCTGTAGTAGACTTCAAACAATATCATAACATAATTCAAAGATCAGGGCAGCTTCATTCTTTAATGGAATTTGTAAGATAAATCAGTATATAACAAATCCTCTGTCAGAGTGTTCTCTGACTTTGCAAATATGTTGTTAGCTCAGTAAGATTTACTACAGTCCTGTTTGAGAATTATGATAGATATGGGGTTTTTTTCTCTTCAACATCTGTATTTTTGATGTAAACAAAAATGTCATCTGTAAACGGATCACTAAGGAAGAAGGAGGATGATTGCTATTTATATGTATGAAAGCAAAAGATTTTGAAACCCTGCTAAATCCTTGAGCTTGCTGCTAGATCTGAGCTTGGAGTGAAATTTCGTTGCCTATGTTGATAACAGCTTATGAAATTTTTCAAGTTTCTGCTGCTAGCTGGCACTAGAAAAATAAGTGTTTGCTTTGGGAGTTTGGTTAGTTTTTTCTTAGGAGTTAAGATTATTTCAAGTACATTGCTTTTTACTTCTTTGGAGAGAACCTGGCTGTTCCTTGATGGGTGCAGAGGGGTGAAAATATAGATAAATACTTGTTTCCCTCTCCCTTATAGGAGACCTGCAAAGAAAAAGAAATAGAAGCCGTTAAGCTTCCTTGTTCAGAGAGAACATTAAATCAGCACAACATGGCACAGCATAGTATTGTCCTTGGATTATTCATGATGACTGTTTTATCACTGTTGGATGGAAGTTCAACTTTCCTGTTAAATCAACGTCTGAAGGGAAGATTTCAAAGAGACCGTAGAAACATCCGCCCAAACATCATCCTTGTTCTTACTGATGATCAGGATGTAGAACTTGGTAAGAGACCAGTATAAAGAGAATTTTGGCCAATGAGTATGACATTGCTTTTTCTTGAAGCTAGATCCTTGCATTCAAAATAAAAATTGTTTTTCAGTATGAAAAATGATAGGAAGAAAATGTTTAAACCTGTCTTTATAAAGAGCATCCTTTCCATCTGCCTGCAATTCAGGGACAGCAAAAGTTAGGCCCAAAATGCTAAAGCTTCTGTTCCTGTGGAAATATACAGTTCACGTCTGTCTGTCTTCATCTAAACATCTAAGCTTTGCTTCTGGCAATTGCAAGTATAACCTGGGAAGCTGCATGCCAAAACCGTAGGTTTAAATTACTAACCAATAATTGCACCATGTAATTATCCAAATTCTTTTGTGAAATTGCAGGCATTCATTACATATACAATTTTCATTTTATTTACTTAAATGTTACCTAACACAGTCATACTATGCTTGTAATTGTCCATTTAGATGTGTAGTTGATTACTGAGCAAAATGACACAGAATGAAAAGATCTACTCTGTTATCAACTCTATGTTAATTGTTGAAGAAAGGAGATGAAGATTAAATGCATGGTATGCCTAATGATTTGGAATAGTGAATTAACTGACAGTTTGGCTTTTGTTGTGTTACCTGAACAAGCTTGTATTTACCAAATGCTGTCTTTAGTTATGAGACGTGATTAACACAAACCAGTTAACATTAATAATTTTGCAGTAGAATTATACTCTCATATGTGTATGAAGCCTCGGTCATCTGAAAAATGAGAACTCTTGTATGTGTAGTCTGGTGGGGCAGTTTTGCTACCAAATTTTTCTGCATCCGATTTCTAGTATGGATAGGAAAATTTGGAAAACGGACCTCATAGAAGAAACAGAACATAAAATTAATCAACTTGTACTTCTCGTACACTTACTCATCTTGTTGAGAAGTGAATCACAGCCATGTTGCAGTCTTTGTACGGATGCTTCCTTTGTATCAATATTACTGTATGTCTGCAGAATCATAGACATCACATTCTTCTTCAAGGTGGTAAGAAAGACTGCTATGGAAGGAATCTCGTCAAATTAAATGCCATTCAAATTATCAGGATCAGATGATATTGTTGTCACCTTTTTTTTTAATGGTTATTTGGATCAGAAATTAAGCAATTTCAAGAACATATATTCCAAAAAACCTAAGCACGTTTTCTTGCAGGCTTGGAAGATGGTCCTAAAAAATGTACCATCTTCTATTTTGTGCTAGCCTTTGTGCTTCTGATGCAATTGTGTAAGTCCTTTGGGCAATATATTTCACTTCCCTGATAACTTGATGCTTTCCAATTTCAAGGATGATGGGCATGTGTCCACGCAAATTAGGATCTAACTGAGGAAAATCCATTTGATGAAGCTGAGATTGCATATTTGTCATTTGCCACTAATGGCTTTGGGAGACTCAATATTTGTTTGAATTAATTTTTATTGTTGTCTGGTGAGCTGTCCAAGTTAATCAAAATTGCCATTTGTGGTGATTGTAGTTAGTGCATTTAAGTAAGATGAAAACAAGATGTGAATTACAAATAAAAGCTAAGGAAAAGTTGGAAGCTATGAAAGCGTAGCAGAGAAAACTGTGGGTAAGATTTAATCTGTTTCTAAGAATATTCTGTAACTGATTGGTGTTTTAGCTTTCATTGTTCTCTTATAGCAACTTTGGAGGTAAAAGGGAATGCAACACAATCTCAAGTGCCTTTAACAACCTTTCCTTTATTTATTTAAAGATAGATTTAGCAATGTGCCAGTAGCAGGTGGAGCTTACCAGAAAGACAATGTTGTCCTTTCCTGAAAGGAGGTGGTGTGTTTTTTTTGTTTTGGTTTTTTTTTTTTTGTTTGGTTTGTTGTTGTTGTTGTTGTTGTTTCGGTTTTGTTTTTTAATTCGCATTACTCTTAATCGTTTTACTGGAAACCAAACCTCAGCCTTGTATTGGAAGAAGGAAAATACTGATGAAGGGCTGGTAGATCAAATGCAGAATCTCTGAAGGGCATCGAAGGAAGAATGAGTGTAGATTGTAATGGATACAAATGGGAGAAGACAAATGAGAACATCAAGAACTACAGACACAGACATATTTGATAGACTGTCTAATCAAAATACTTATATTATTGACAAGCATAATATAAAGAAGAGGAATATAGTGACAAGGAATAATGAATTAGGAACAGACTTTTTTTCCCCTACTACATCCAAGTTAGTATAACGCTGATGTCCTGTGTGTGATGGATTCAGTATCTCCAGTTGAGTCAGTTTGCCTACCATACTGCTATGGCTTTAAGAAACCAGCTCATTTCATAGTCTAATTGGAGAAATATCTGATTATTTAGGAGCTTTTCCAACCACATTAAAGAAATCTGAGTGAGAGGTGATTTGTATGTTTTGAGGCCTACCTCTAAAAAGCTACAAAAGTAGCATGGAAGATAATTTTTTCTTAGTTATCATGTGTGGAGATGGGGCTTTAGAGCTTTGTTAAATGTGAGGGTATCTTGGGGTGAAGAAAGGGAAATGAAGATGTGAAAAGGGTGTCTAAGGAGTTTCAAATACAATAAAAAGAGAAGTCTTTAGGAGACTATTAAAATTCTGGGGTTCAGTTTACTGGAAAACACTTCTGAAGTTGTGCTTCAGAGTAGACAAATCACTTGATACTTAATACAAGTTCTTCAACAGTTGGAGCTCCGTAAAATGTAAATTATTCCTTCCTTCAACAAAACGCAACTAATAGGAAGTCAGTATTTTTTCATAAATAATTTGATATTTTCTCCATTAATATTAGTCAAAAGATCAGCTTCGTCCCTGAGGTGAACTGTGAAGATAGGCGAAGCAAAGTTATGGAAAGCACACATTTCAAGTGATATTTCAACAGAAAGTTTGCTTAGCTTTGTTCACTGAGTAACTTCAACGCTTCAAATTGATTGAACTTCCATATTTTCATAGTAGTCCAATGAATATTTTCTTAAAATGGCATAGAAATTTCTTTTAACTGCTAGATTTTTGTTTATTATCAGTGGTTTTAGATGGGTAGCAACATCTTCTGAATTAAATATTGATACTTTTAAAGCATGACTATCTGTCATATATCCACTAGTGAAATCCCAGAAGGTTTTCTAGCTCAAAAGGTGGTGTGGTGAGGTCCTAGTTGCTGATTAACACATAAGTAATCTGCCAGAGAATGGTTGCCTGTGTATTGGAGGCAAACGGAAGAAAATAAGCTTTAGTGGGCTGGTTTAATGCCGTTTCAAATATTTAAAGCTGGCCTATTTAAGATTATACAGAAGAGTATGCTGGATTTTTACCTTGCGCTGCCCTGTCACTCTGTATTAGTTCTCAAGCTGGAGAAGCAGATTAGATCATATGTTTTTGTGTTTAAGACTGTCGATATATAAGATGTTGTCATTACAGCAGTACAGCTTCTTTTATTAAAGAAGCTTACTGTCCCCAAGGGGAGTCTTAACATGTTCTGTTATTTATGCATAAATGCCTCTGTCATTTAAAGGCGCTGTTAAATTGTATTTCAATATTGCAATGGCAAAACATTTTTTCAAACTGCCTGTTTATACTTGGGCTAGCTCATAAGACAACAGAGGAAACATCCACTGTTTTCAAGCTCACATAATGTATAATTAGCTGTTAATATTCGTTAACTGTATTGTAAGTACCTTTAAGCACTAACACTTAACCCACAGCTATTATAGAAACAAAAAAGTAAGATATTGTTTTCTTCAGAAACTCCTTTTTGATATGTGAAGTTTAGCAAATTCTAAGGGGGCAGTGCAATACCCTGCCTTGGTTCTTGTCACAAAGTGATATGACATGTGGTCTGACTTGAGAAATGCACAAAGAGATTTTCAATTTCTATTTAGTACTCATTCCAACAAAATAGTCTCAAACTAATGCCATGGCAGTTCTTAGGTAAAATGACCTTACCATAGCAATTAACCTTCCTTCATGGTGCCAGAGAGTCAGATTTTGTACGTGGCTTATGACCATTTTCCCTCTAGGTTTTGACTCCTGGTTTTTTCAATGTGCTCTGTATTAACCAACCTCCTGTTGCAATTTCATGATGAAATTCTGAGCTTAGAAGAGCTTAGAAGAAACCTAAATCCATTATTGACAGAAACAACGTAGTTTGTGCCAGATGGTTGTAGGATGCAACCATCAGCTTTGATTAAAGCTGAGCTATTAATCCAACTCAGCCTTGGGCAAGTTAACCCCAACCCTATTCTAGCATGAGCCCATACCTTCCTCTCCATGTTGTCAATTGGCTTTTTCTGCTCATAACAAGAAGGGAGGGTTGGTGATGAACAGGTTTTATCTCCTTTGCAAGGTCATGCTGTTGACATGTACCATGACAAATTCTTTAGAAAATTGAAATTCTTCCTAGATCAAGAAAATTTTCTCTAACTTGCTCAGTTTTTACTCTTAGGCACTGAAAGAGGAGGGAAGCTAAATTTCTTATTTCTCTGATACTTGGTGTCTCTGGGTTTAGGAAGAATGCTGATATGGATCCAGATTTAGTTAGGTGGATGTCCAGTCTTTGACCAAAACCTTGTCTTGAATAAACAGAAAAACCATTTGGCAGCAATGCGGCATTCAGTAATTGTGGTCAAAAAGACTTTTATTCATGTTACCCCAATTTATCCAAATCCCTTGCTTATTTGTATGGTTATATAAAGCATAGTTTTACCTGTCCCAAGCAGTCATCTAAAAATCTGATTCTGCAGAATCAAGCCTAAGAAAATGTAGATAGTAAGACTTTTACCAGAATGGATGAAGCAGATAGCTAGAACTCAGTGAACTTGTTAGTGAGCTTTTTGGTGTCTTTGGTTCAGTGACAATTAGAGAAATCAATGCCTCCTAATATCTCACATTAGGGAATAGAACTATTTAACTCCACAACAAGTCCAGAAGACCTTTTTTGAGCAGTAGTTTGGACTAAATAGTCTTCCAAATGAAATGATTCTGTGCTTACAACCCTCAGCCTTTTGCATAAGGCTGGCACAAAAGGTAGTGTATCAGGTTTCTTATGAAACCAAAAATTAAATTACACTTATGGAGTATATATGCTTTGATCAGGGTTGCTGTATAAAGTGCTTTTCACCCTCAGCTGTTGGAACAGTACTAGCAGCTCCAGAGAGGATGTAGAGATGCTGCAGATAGTTACGGTTGTAAATCTTGAATTTAGAGAGAGAGAAATGAAAGAAGCATTATGATCTTTGTCAACATGCTTGAGTCAAATCTTTACTTAGGACTTCAGTATTTAGTCCTTTCTGAAACAATGGGAGAACTTCCCTGAGGCAGGATCAGTAATCTCTCTGGATTTGGGCTCACTCAGAGATAACAGTGCCCTTACTACTTGTGCTTCCTTTAGGTCTCTAATGTAGTATCTGAGCTCTTGTGACTGAAACAAGAAAATATTTATGAAATGTTTTCCCTCTTTCAGGTTCTATGCAAGTGATGAATAAAACAAGACGTATAATGGAACATGGAGGTGCTCACTTCATCAATGCCTTTGTGACAACGCCCATGTGCTGCCCATCTCGCTCCTCTATCCTGACAGGGAAGTACGTCCACAACCACAACACTTACACCAACAATGAGAACTGTTCCTCTCCATCCTGGCAGGCTCAGCATGAAATACGCACCTTTGCAGTGTACCTCAACAACACAGGGTACAGGACAGGTGAGATCAAGGCTGGGTCCATCTGAAAGCTTCCTTAGACTTACCTCAGACTTAGTACAAAGGCTAATGTATGTTTTTTAATTCTAATTTCTTCTTGACTTCTGGCGTTCTTAAGTGCATAATGCCAGAGCTTAAGTCTTGGTGTTACTTTAGCTTCCTTGTATTTTTACTTAAGGAATTTTTTGTTTACAAACAAACAGCCAACAAAAATCCCAAGGCTTCTCATTTTCAGAAGGTGGAAATAAAATACCGTGTATGCTTGAACTGAAGACCTAGCAAACCTAGAATAAGGCCTACAATTACCTGAAGTGTGCAGAGCAACCAAGAAAGGAGTATGAAAAGGAATTAGTGTTTTGACTTCTTTCATAAAACTGATACATGAAGCAAATTGGGAATGAGAGAGAAGAGACTGCTCCTTTTGTGCTTTGGGGCAGTCAGCTGGTATGATTTCTCTAGACAATCAATTCCCAGAAAGGTTTAGGAATAATTGGCAATAATAATTTGTTGGTTTTTATTCTTTAGTTTTGAGGTCCTTTGGTAGTACTGGTTTGCCCTGCAGATGTACACTTCTTAATTCCTTGTTTGTGGCGTGGCTTGTTTGTTTGTTTGTTGGCTTGGACGGGTTTTTTGTTTGTTTATTTTTGGAGTTTTTCAAGGAGTAGAAAAAGAGGCAATGAGGAGTAAAGCTTTTTGAGGCTTGCTTATATATTTCAGATCACAACCTTGGAGTGAGCAAACTTTTTAACCAATTCATAACCCAGGCCATCTCCCTGGGGTTTTTCTCTCCTCTTTTCTCTTTTGTGCAATCTTGAAGGCAGAAACTGTACTCTTCTATTCCGCTTCATAGCTTCCATCTGTTTTTCTTTTCTGCTGCTGGTTTCGCATCTCCTTTGCCACTTCTCTATCTATTGTGATTTTCCTGTGTTTTGTTCTGTTGCAAAAGATGATTCTTCTGGGGATCAGTCTTTCTGCTCTGTAGTGTGTTCTCTGAGGTAGTGGCATTTGTGGCTGGGATCTACAGAGACTTGTGCTGCTGCTGACACCTTTGGGAATGTGCTAGTTGCATGCAGGCAGGAGGGAGCAGTGTGGTGCAGGTTTTTCTTGCACAAGTTTTGAGTGAAAAATAGGCAACAGAAAAGGTGTGTCTTTCCCCTAATTGTTTCTTTGGTTTCAGCCTCAATTGTCAGTTTTATACTTTTTAACTTCGGCACTTTGAAAAGCTTAACTAACTCTGTTAGGCACTGTACTTGGAAGAATAGAGAGACCGAGCTCAAGGGAAGTTCAGTCTTTGTCTGTGGTAATGGGGGATGGAGCATGTGATAGCACACTGTGCTGTCAGTGTGCCATAAGGTAGAGAAAAATTGGCCATCAGTGTGCAGTAGACTAAAATGGGTGTGTGTATACACATCTGTATTTCACCTCAATGAAGGAACAAAAGGGATCTGATAACAAAATGCTGTCTTAAGCTGTTCCTTGAAAGTACTCTTAAGATGCAGAAGACTCACCGTATGTTTTATGCGACCCATTAGATTTCCTGCAGTTACAAGGTAATTACACTAACGCCACATCTTCTAATCCTTACAGTAGTGCCATACTTCTGGTTGTCACAAAAGGTGCTGACTTGGGACCATTTTGTTGACCATTTTGAAAGTGGCTTCAGTACTTAGGAATTACTGATTTGGAAAATCTGGTCAGTTACTTTAATACCTATAAAGAACTGGTATCTCATGAAAAAATCTTACCCATGGAGCAAAATTTAATACTTAATGACAGGATTTTTATCTCAGAACCCCCATATTTCTGCAGTTAATTCATTAATTTCACTAGGTTTATTCAACTGTACACTGTCAGTCTAAGAGTATATTTGGCCATGATGTGAATGCAGCGTATCGTTGACCTTTGGGATAACTGGTTGTTCCATGCAAGGCTGTGAGTACTTTCTCATCTGCTTCCCTCTGATTGTCTCTCAGGGAACAACGGTATTAAAAGTAATTTTTGCTAGATACACATCTGAAAAAAGAACAGAAGTGTTCTTCTCTCTCTCCCCCCACTCCATCACTATACTAAGGATTGGGCAAATGTTCAACTTTGGGCTCGGGAAAACTGGTATCAGATACAGAACTAAGAGATTTTAGAGAGGTAAACAAATCTTTATGTGTAATTTAGATGCATGCTCAGAACCCAAGTTAATATCTGGAAAATTGTCTGTTGAAATAGGTCAGAAGAGCAGTGCACTAAATGCATTTTCAAAATACCTAATGCACAGCATTCATATTGAAATATAGAGTGTTAATATCTTAAAACGTGAGTTCTTATTTCACACTCTTGGTGGTGAGTGCAGTTTCACGGGGCACTAATAGGTGGATAGATGCAGCTCAGCATCATGAAGGATATGAAGAGTCTGGGAGGAGGAATGTATGGTCTGACTCCAAATATATCAGGTACGGAAAAAGAAAGTATAATGGTAATTGTGGTCCATTTCTCCTGTACATAGGTTGTAAATCAAAATATCTGCATTATGGAGATAAAAATAACCAAAAAGAACAGAGGCAAGATTAAGACTCAGAACTTTTATCTTAGATCTGTGGTAATGGAGAGAACAAAGCTATTTCAAGAAAAAACAGAAAGGAATGAATCAATTTAACAATGGTGTTTCTGTTATGCCTTCTTACTATGCTTCTGCTTTCTCTACCCCTAGCTTTCTTTGGAAAGTACCTTAATGAATACAATGGCTCCTACGTGCCTCCCGGTTGGAAAGAATGGGTTGGATTACTTAAAAATTCTCGGTTTTACAACTACACACTCTGTAGAAATGGAGTGAAGGAGAAGCATGGATATGACTACTCCAGGGTAGGTCCTTTTGATTTATTTCTACTAACATTTGGACATGACCACAAGAAAGCTGCACTTCATAGTTTCAGTCTCTTTTTGTACTTGAAAGCTGCTATGTGTAACATTATCTACAATCAGTAACAGTAGTGTTGGGACATTGTTACCTTCCATTCTGGGAGGGTTATGTCACTGACAACCTTGTTACTAACAGTGTAAACAAGTAAAAAGTTGTGAGACTGTGTTAAATATTACAACCTGAGGATGTGGCAGTAGACTTAAATGCTTCCAGCTAACTATTTCTGTGCTTTGTATGATAATTATTGTGGCAGTGGAGTTACACAAGCATTAATGAGATCAGAGTCCATTTCCCTCCAGCTAGACCCACCCTTTTGGTTTAAGGAACTTCTTTCACAGCCACAATACTATGGAGTATTCACAGAATCCTGGTACAATTAATGATAATTCTGAATCACTGGAGAATCTAACTATTGTGTTTGTATTTCTGTGCATACAGATGTATATGTTTTTTAATATCCTTTCAAGGATATTCTGTCCTGACTAAACTTAGAAAAATGCTTCATAGTCATCGTCAAACGCAGTTTTATTTTTTCTTCATCTAACATGATACAGTTCAATACCTGCTTGCAGTCAAGAATACGTTTATTTCAGCTAAAAGTGTTCCTTTTCAAAGGAACCAGCTTTACTGAAGTCCTAAAGGAGGCAGAAATGATTCTGTAGTATGATGGTGACTAAATCACTCCGGAGTGATTTGTAATGTGTATTTGTTTAACATGTGTTTGTTCGCTTTCTCTTATTGATCGCAAATCCTGCCTTCCCATTTGTGTTTCATTAACATAGTGTTCACAGCCAGTTTCTCCTTTGAAAGGTTGATGTCTGGCATTTCTACTTCCCTTTGCCCTATTTTCCTTTTGTAATTGAATGTACTTTGTGCTGAGAGATAAAACTTCACAGTCTTCTCTAGGGTAACCTTCTCTATCACCAGCTGCTAAGGGGAAGGGGCAAAGTAGCATACAGAATTATTTGTCTTCTATTTTCCTTCAGATCTGTGAAGAATGACAGCTGTGTGTACGGAAATGTTATGATGGAAATATATCTTGTGTGGAAAAGTGTCAGCCAAGTGATCTCATAGGCACTGTTTTCCATCTCCATTGTACCAAGGACCCAACAGGGAGCTTTATGTTCCAATACCTTCAATTCTGTTTTGTGTGTGCAAGGGTTGAAAATGTTTACATTTCACTTGTTTTAGTTTTTTCTTACAGAGTTTGGTAATAAATAAAAAATAAGATGATAGAAATACAAACTTTTTGTAATCTTCATGTTCTTACATAATAAGCAGCTACAGTAAAAAACAGTTCGCAGAACAACAATGCTGTTTGACATTAACGCTGGAGTTCAATGAGCAAACAGAAGCTGAAATGGAAGACTCTCTCTTTCCCGCCATTTTTGTTGCTGGAAACATGGTTTTCCAGCAATTACCAGCATAATCAGATGAATTTTTTTTAGTCTTATCTGTTTAACATAGTTAGTGTTAAATATGTGCCAGTGGAAAACTAGGGAAAAAAAATCACTGATTATTCCGTCTCTAAAGTAACTGCTAAACTCTTATGAAAATTAAATCCTTTCAGATTTTCTTACAGGATATATTCTACTTTGATTTTTCTTTTTCAATTTCTGTCAGCATTTTTAGATTAGCTTTAACTTTCTACAACTACAACCTCTACAGTATGGGCCTTTACAAAAAACCCTTTAGCAATCAGGTCAGTGAAATGTTTCTGTTTGGCCTTTTGGCCTGGTAAATGCTGGGTTTGCAGTGATTTTCACTTTGACCATGTGGAAACCTGTATCTTTAAAATGAAATTGGAAAACTATACTCTTGTAATGGCTAAATCAAAGATGAGTTGCACACTTCAAGTGATTGACTAGCTTAAAGAAGCAGCTTGATGAAGATTAATGGCAGTGCATTTTTGAAAGCACTTAAGTATTCTCTCTCAACTATGAATATTGTCTCAGGCATTGAAAGCATGTTCAGAAGTCAGTTTTGCTTTAGTACATTTTCCTTTCTCGTGTGTACTTTGATGAGTGGAAGTCCTTCATTTAATGCCTACTTAGAGGGAAAATGCCATCCCAGGAGCAGTCATAATTACGGCAGTTTCATAACAGTTATGCCTTGTGTTGTGCCAGTGTGTAAAATTATAAATGGAGACTTTGCCAGCCTTCTTCTGGAATAGACAAGAAATAACTTTGGGGAAGTAAATATAGTCCGTGAAAAAGGCTTCCTTTGAATGACAAGCTGACTTCTCAGACCAAGGATGTTGACAGAGGTGAAGAGGAACAAGTGTCTTAACTGTGGACAGAAAGCTGTACTCAAAAGGAGATGCAATCCAGTCTGTTTGCTTGACCAGAGGCAGATGTTATGTCTGATTTTCCATCCTGCTGTGACATGACAGTTATTTGGGGTTTTTTTAAGGTGTAGTTTCACATCCTACTCGTGTTTGAGGGGTATTTATATTTGTAGTGTTTCCAGGGAATCACCTAAGGGAGAGCATGGCTTGTCATTAAAAATCCTGTCTTCAATCCCTATAGCTCTTGCAGATATCTTAACAATGATAATGATACTTCTTAGAACATACAGAGATAGTCCAACTCTTCTGCAGGAAGTTTTCTAAATTCTCAACAATATGCGTGACAGAGCTATATATTTATCAGATTGTCACTGTAATATTGAATGAAGTCTTTGGTTCAGTTAGCCCACCATCTTCTCGTGTTAGAGATTTCTGGTTCAGAAGAGGGTTAAAAAAGAAAAGAACATCAAGCCATTCACATTTTCACAGTATTTTTATGATGTAAGGTTGGACTATACATCTTGAAGATACTGACACTGATAATTTTTTTTAATTCATACCTGGTCATTGTATTTAGTATTGTGTTTTTCATCATGTAGTTACCCACTTTAGGAAGAAAGGGTACTGTTTGATCTCTTTTAGTGCCATTCAGTTCTGAGAAAAAAGCTAGAAGCTGTTGGGTTTTGTATTTCTAGGCAATGAAAAAAGAATTATTTGAGTCTAATTTTTTGTGTTTTTAGTATCTCTAACTTACTTCCTCCTCATACCATTCTAAGTGAAGTAGCTTCTTTTTTCCTATTTCTTATGATACCTCAGACCTCTCCTTCCTATTGCCTCCCCTCCCAGTTTGAAATTCCTTTTCAAGTGTCTCATTATACTTTTGCTTCTACTTGCAGGATTATCTGACTGATCTGATTACCAATGACAGTATTACCTTCTTTAGAATATCAAAGAAGATGTATCCTCACAGGCCTGTACTGATGGTTATAAGCCATGCTGCTCCTCATGGTCCTGAAGATTCGGCCCCTCAGTATTCACAACTCTTTCCTAATGCCTCAGAACACATGTAAGGAAAAAACAAAATCTTTGATTGATTTTTAGGTTCTGGAATATGGAAGTTCTGGGTACCTCAGGGGAACAATGTTTTCTTTATAGTATTCTTGTCATAACTTTGTCACAAATATATTAGAATAGTTTCCAGATAAAGGTAAAGAGGCAGTACAAGTGCGTTGAGAATGGCTGCTGCATCTAGAACTCAGAACTATAGCTCATTGAGATAAATGGGAAGATTCATGTTGAATTCGTTGGACATTGTTACAGCTTATTTGGGAAGTAAAGCACTTTTTATTCTGAGCATGGTGATCAAAATTTGGTTCTTGGGCTATGATCTCTTCAAGGGAAGAAACTCTATTTCCCTGTCCTTACTCATAAACTATAGTATGCCATGCATATTACTCCTGTTTCTTTTCTGGAAAGAACAGAAATACAGGCCTGCCACACCAAATTACACAGGCTATTTCTGAATGAGCTGGTATGTCCCTACATGACCCAAGACAATGTCTTGAATGGATCCCAAAAGCGGTATCACCTGGTTCCTGAAGGAACATGTTCATAAGCTCCATGTTGAGATGTTTCTTGTTTATAGAACAGAGACATTTTGCATGTACAGCTCTTACTGCTGCACTACAGGTATCACCTCTTGGTGCAACTGAAAGCATTCCTACAGTTTTCTAATTACTGGCTTCGTGCCTTCCTTGATGTTCAACATCTGTAACTTTCTTCCTATGTGTTGCCCCTTCCCCCTCCCTTTTTAAGGGGAATTCTGTTTTGCTTTGGGTTTGTGGAGGACCTGAGAACTGGTGGAAACACTTTTCAATTGATGGCCAAAGCTCCTCAGGCTAGCCCAAAGTCCAGTGAAAGCCATTTGAGCTTTTCTGTTTTATTTAAAATAGAGTCTGAGAGAAGTTTCTTTTGTTGTATTGTCTGGTTACTGCATAACTTGCAATTACATATTTCGTTATTTTCTGCTGTGTCCAAGAGAATCTGTGGCACAGATCATCAGCAATTGTTTCTTGTTTGTTTGCCATTTCATGCTTTCCTTTTCTTTAATGAAAGTTTTGGAAATGCCTGATGAGCAACTTCACATGGCTTATATCCAGTATTGAGCTTAGTTTTATTAGGTTCCTTTGGAAGGCATTTGGATCTCTGAGATGATTATCAGGCAACACTCTGTAGCAATTTACTTCCTAGCTGAATGAAGAACAGTACAAGGATGGAAGCAATGAAAAATACTGACTAGATACATCTATTGTTTTTTTGCTAGTACTTTAATTATTCACACAGATTAGGTTTATCTTCCTAATTGTAAAGTAATTACACTTTTGGTTTTGTTTTTTTTTTTTTTTTTTTAATTTTAGGTGACTTTTCTTACAGTGATAACAATTACACAGGAAGTATCACTTTTTGAAAAGAAGTTTTGTTTGTAAAAAAAATAAATTTATCCTGATAGATTAAGCAACTGTGTTTTGCTTTTGGATATGAACATAAAATAGGATTTTTTGTACATCTCACACAAAAAAATTGATAGTTGTCTTCTAAACAAATTTTCTAGCACTGCATAATGATGATAATAATAATAATAATAGTAATCTGTCAGAGTTTTCATTGACCTGGGTTTAAGAGTAAATGTAAAAATGCAGAACATATGCATACAGTTGAGGGAATGATGCAAATTAGTTCTCTAGTTTCCAATTTTTCCCTTGTTCCCAAATTCCAGGGAATCTCAGTAACAGATAAATCTGTCAATGATAAAGGGTTGCAGGCAGTTTCATTGTCATGTGGATATTGTAAGGAAGGATCAGAATGCAGTGGAACAGTTACAAATTGCCCTAAAGCAATAAGCAATACGCTGAACAAAGTCTTTTCCTGGTCCCCAAAGCAGAAGAGGCAGTACACCAGGTGGTGTGATCCTCCCCCTTTCCGTGTGGCAGTGCTGGTAAAGTCTAAGTGGATTCTGTGGAAAAGAAAAGCCAAGGGAAAGGGGGAGGGCAGTGCTTGGTATTGACTGGTATATATACTGCGTCATGTGGCATTGCTGGTAATAACTAAGAGCTAGTGGTATGGATTTTAGTCAGTGTGCTGCTTTGCTTCTGAGCTCTGATATGTACTTCTGTAGCTAATTTATGCTGCTGTTCTCTTGATTCTCTACCATGTTCTGACTGGTATGACCATTCTGCCCTATACTGCAGACTCTCTCCATCTCATTCTGTAGAGCTCCTCTCTGTGTGTACCAGCAGTCTTGTCTTGTTTGAAAATTGTTCACAGAGCAAATCCCTCAGCTACATGGTTTTCCTTTATTGCTGCCTATATTCTGAGCTGTAGAGAATGTGGCAGCTGGGCAATTTAACAGTGGTTAGAAATGTTACTTCGATAGAGGGTACATGTTACCACCCATCCTCTTCAAGGTCAAATCTGTCTGGGGCTTCCCTTCTAGGTACTTCAGAAGAAGTTGTCTCAGCTAGCTTCTAGGAATGTTAATTTTTGTATTTTTCCCATAAGACAGACAAATCTGTTAAGGATTAAAGGGTTACATTTGTAGTAATCAAAGAAAATTGTGGGCTTTGGTTGGATTAAATAGTGGGAGATTTCAAATCAGCCAGGAAGTCACGAAGTAAGCGGAAAAGGAGTTTGCGAAGCATTTTTGATTCATTCTGGACATCACAGAGCAACAGTTTCCATAATTGTCAGCATTTTCAAAGAGGCAATGTCATTATTTCAACCACAATAGCATTCTGAAATTCAAGAGAATATTAACAGTACAGAGAGAATAGGCACCAGCTCTTTCCTCCCTGTATGAAGAAGCCTCCCCTTGCCAAATATGCACATTTTTCAGAGAACATCTAACAGAGGCTCTCTGCATAAAAAATGTCACTGTCAGATTATTAGTTTAATATTTATATTAAATCTAATAAGACTGTCACATTCAAAGATACATTATATATGCAGTATTTTGATGAGAAGTTTCAACATACGTGATTTTTTAGCCTAATAACTTTTAATAACCTTGCTGCTCTGTTGCCTATACAAAACCAAAAGTAGAAATTTCTCAAATAGGGATTTATTAGGAAATTCTGTGCTCCTAATTATAATAAAGCCTCGATCTTGGCCTTATTATCGAGCGGTGCAGGATGGTCCGAGAGCGCAGTTCCTCAGAGAGACAGAGAGCCTGAATGCCCAGTGAGCTCGTGGCCATCGGGGCAGGCTACCCCTTAGCCAGCTTGGGGATTGCCAGCTCTTTAGTGATTCTCAGCTCTCTTAGGATATCAGCTCTTTGCTGGCTTGCTAGAGTGCCCTTGGCTGAGGCTGCAGCAGATGCGAGAGAGGAGAAGGAGAGGTCCTGGCGGTTCCACAGCGATGGTTTATTGGGGAGTCTGTGAAGGGTTCCAGCGACAGCTCTTCTTCTCACGAATGGGCTAAACCAGCCCCTTTTTATAAGGTTTAGGGGCATCCAAACTTGTCCAAGAGTAAGGGTTAGGTATAGTGGCCTATGAGGTTACAAAGATAAGGCTAAGGGGCGGGAGGTCAGAGACAGGAATTTATTTTGCTGTCTCATCCTGACTCAGCAGTTCCTATTGTTAAGTCTCCATCCTCCATGGAGCTTTCCCAAGCTTTATGGAGTCTGCTACAGCTAATAGGAAAGTAAATGAGTATTTACATTTGCATAGACTGAGTTTATTGCTTTGAATGAAAAAAGGAAGCCTAACCAAATTACGTAGGAAAAGTAATTTTTAATGTTTTAGATTCTGCGCATGATGTGTTTGAGCCATGATGTAAAGAAATTGTAAAACGTGGTCTTCAACCAGAAGTAATAAGGAATAAATAAAGTACATAAGAATAGTATTTCTTGCAAATGTAAGCTATAATAATAGCTTTTAGTGAGTTGGTTATCCAGAGAGTTGACATAATGGTGGTAAAATAAATCTTTTATTTAGGTTCCGCTAAACTAATGTGATATAATTATGCATAGAAAAGTGAACCCTGGGACTTCCAACCATGTGAAACTATGGGCAATATTTTTTCTCATCACTTTAATGATGTCCCAGAACCATGAGAACTTGGAGGGACAATGAGATTCCAGGGGGACATTGAACCGAGTTCTTAGGATTTTGCCAGGACTTCAAGCAAAGGAGTTGGTGGCTGGAATGAGTCCTTAAAATACAGCCATATTTCCTAATCCCACTTTTTTTCACAGGTCTTTAAAGTCCGGCAGTTTGTCCACTTCTGCTGCTCACATGCAATTGGATACCAGTAGGCGGAGTGCCTGTGTTCCTCTGGTGCATAAGTGTGACAATATTCAAGCAACCAGTCGTGCTGAACTCTAAAAAGCCGTTAAAGAGCAGAGTAGAACCTTTACAGCAAGTTCTATAGTTGTTTTTAAACAGCTTGCACAAGACATAGTATTTGGTGCGAATGTGGGCAGAGTGAAAACAAAGCAATTGCATGAATAGAAGCTCTGTAATACATGCTTCATCCTGATCACACTCGTGGAGTTTAGTCTTCTGAGGCTTAGTCTCTTGGCCTTGAAATATGTACTCGTTAGCTCGGAATCACTGGAAAGATAAGATGTGTTTAATGTTTTCATAGATTTTATTTCCCCCCAAGTGGTTTTCATTTTCCCATGCTTCATAACATGAAAGTAGAAGACATTTCAAAAGTAATCTTCATATTTTCTCGTGTACCTCAGATAATACTTCCTATAGTGTTGATCAAATGGAAATTAATATTCATTACTATGATTTTTTTCTACTTGGCTAAAACATTGTGGTTTTCTCTCTTTTCCTTAGTACTCCCAGTTATAATTATGCTCCAAACCCAGACAAGCACTGGATAATGAGGTACACCGGTCCCATGAAACCTATACACATGGAGTTCACTAACATGCTACAGAGAAAGCGCCTTCAAACACTTATGTCTGTAGATGACTCTATGGAGATGGTAAGATTAATAGTCACTTTTGTTTTGTTTTTTGGCTAAGCAACAAAGTTTTTGTTTCATGAGTTAAGCTCCACATTGTCCTTCATATGAAGATAAAGGAGAAAGAAGGAGAAGGAAGACGGTTAAAAAAAAAAATCAGTTTTTTAATAATGTGTAATCCTCTCACCTCTGATCATTTTGTCTCTTTATTCAATGTGTAAGGTTCCTCATCTCCTAAAGACAGGTACCCTGACCTGGGTGGTGTGAACAAGCTGATTTTTTGCCACAGAACCACTACTGATGAAGGAGAAGGGAAAGGGATTGCCTGAAAAACTACACATGATAAATCTGAGAAATGTATCCTCTGATAAAGTGGTCCTACAACATGTTGGAAATAACTACCTAAATGTGTGGCTATTTTGATCTTGTAACACTGAGCTTTTGAGAGAAGAAATGAGCAGCAGCAAAAAGTGATGGTACAGGAGTCCTAAGTGGAATGACCCTAGAGGAGGTTAAATACTGGAAGTAAATAAATACATAGATTAGTACTTTTAAAATTGTCTGCATCATGTAACAATGAGATTTCTTAATGCAAACTATGTGTTCTTCGACAAAATGTCTGGATTCACTGAAAGCTATGCTGAAGAAGAATGGTTTTGCAGATTTAAAGGTGTTGCAATTTTTCTGCTTATCTCTTGGCATTCTTATTCAAAAAAGGTAGAACATAAAATTAGAGGAGTCCTCTAACGCAAAAATGAGATTATGTAGATGGCATTGCATAAGCTTGTTACTAGTGTCTTGTAATTATTGATTCAGGCAAATATGATCTCTGCTTCATGTTAATGAAGCTCTTCAGATGGATCAGACACCAGCATTAGGGGAAATTGGTGATTTTACCACGCAATTTGAATTTTCTGTTTAGTAAAAGGGTTTCGCTATGGGTGATTCATGGCAAGCAAAATCAGTTAGGTTGGTTTTTAGTTTTAATTACCAAGTTAGCCCAATTTTCAATTTTTTTTGCTACTGAATTATGTGTGTTACTAGTTTTTCAAAATTAAAAAGAAAAAACAAAACAATCTCACACTCAAAGAAAGCAAAACAAAAAAGAACAACCCCAAAAAAAAAACCAAACAAAAAGCCTCCAAAACAAAAACCCAAAAAAGCCGAACTAGCAAACAAAACAACCTGAAAAAGAACTAAAAATGAACTCCCAAACCAACACAACAGGTTTTCTCCTGTGCTGATGTTTTGCACCTGTGTGAGGCTCCACTTTGGTGGTATCCCACCACCTTCTCACCTTTCTTAAATGAAAATGTCACATAAAAATTGATCTTTGATGCTAAAGTTGGTACAGTTCACATAATATCTTATGTAAATCTGTAGAAGTATTCACATTAAAATCTCCTCCTAATTCTCCATAGTGAGAGAATATGACTGAGTGGTTTTTATCTGGAAGATATTTTGCAAATATTCTGCATAATGGGGCGTCATTTGTCTGGAGGCAAGGTTGTTGAGTGCTGCCTGAATACGTGTGAGATTCAAAGGGCTGTCGTTTTATTAAAACTGCTTGCTCCAAGAAGAAGATATAAGAGAAAGAGAAAATTTTGAAATGACACCTTGAAACTTTTATCTCTGTTACTGTATGTATGTATTGAGTACTATCTTGACGGCTCTCATGCAAAATACTGAACCCAAACATTTTTGAAATGGCGTGCTAATGTGTTTTACCTTAAAACAGAATAATAATAGCCTTGTAATAGCCACAATATTCAGTTAGTAAAATTAAGATGTGATTGTGTATTATTCAGAGTGGTTCATTATGATAACTCAGTGCTATCTTTAGTTGTTGTTATTTGTATGTTATACATAGGCGGAAAGTGATATGCAGCACTCCACGTGTAGAGCTACTCAGTGGAATAAATTTCATATTTTGTTTTGCTTTTTTTCAGATTTACAATATGTTGGCTGAAACAGGAGAACTGGAAAATACATATCTAATATACACAGCAGACCATGGTTATCATATTGGACAGTTTGGGCTGGTGAAGGGGAAGTCCATGCCATATGAGTTTGATATCAGAGTCCCTTTCTATGTCCGAGGACCAAATGTGGAGGCTGGGTCCTTGTAAGTTCTTTGCTTTTGTGTGTGTTGTGATGTGAAAACTTCATGTTCACATCTCTTGTTGTATTGACCTGGCAGCCAAATGGAGGTACAAAATTCTGCCCATCCTGCTTATTTTTGGCAGAAAATTATGTCTCCTCAGAAAGCAGAACTGATAGCACAGGATGGTGTAGCAAACTCAAGGCCATTGCCTTTTTGCTTGCATGGGTGTGCAGCACAAGCCGCTGCACTTTTGTGGATATAGTTGAAAAATCACTTTTAATTTTGTCCAATCTAGGAAACGCATTCTTTTGACTAGTGCAAATTATACATATAACTGTCATTTTAAAGTTAAAAAATATACTGTATAATGTAGATAATTATTGCTGAACATTGGAGTCACTTGTTTCAGTTTATAAAGACCAGTTCATATATTAGCATCCAGAAGATATTCTGTTTGGCTCATTCTCTGAGATTACATGGTTAGGGCTGTTATTTGGATGCACACAAGCGTGCAGAGGATAACCGTTAATTAAAATGGTAGCTTTGATCAGTTAAAAAATTAAGTAAATACACTTTCTAAGCAATTATTTCAGATAGCAAATATTTGCACTTAGGTAATGATTTTGGACAGAGTGCCATAAATTGCTGCCTAATGTTTATATGAATGTGCGTGACTTGGCATAATTAACACACACAATCTTCCACACACAATTTTTTCTTCAGCGCAGAGGAATGGGTCTAGTGTATAATATGATAGCAAATATCATATGCTGGTTAAATTCATTGATTCACATTATCTGAAGGCAGAAAAATGTTCAATTCTGTAGATTTTGCACCATGTTTCTGATTTATTTTCAGCAGTTTTGCATGTGAAAAAAACAATATTCTCTAAAGAGCAGGGAGGGATTCCTCACTTGGGACTAAACATATTACGTCAGCACTGAATGAGTTTTGTCTGCAGCAGCCCAGAAATTCAAATGAACTGGAATAGCTTTCTAAAAACCTGCTCTCTTTCACTTGGACTGCAGTTTTTGGCCTTCCTGGAGAGTCAATGCTAACATGGCCCAAGTGACTGAGCTAGTGCCTCTGCAATGTGTAAGGCTAGAGACCAGCCACACTGTGTCTACTGTAGTTCTAGGATCTTTACACCCAGATATCCATAAAAGCTCTGAAACCTTCCCACTGAATTTTATTTTTCAAAGACTTCTGAAGATGAAAACATGTTTCTGTTAGAATTGAAAGAATCAGCCTGACAAGATCTTAACAGAACAGAGCCTTTCACAGTAGAGCAAATAGGAAGAACAGGATATAACACCTTGAAGAGGGAATACATCAGAAAATAAATTGGTCTTCCCTCTCAATCTGATTTTCTTTAAACGGTAGAACTTCTGTCATCCATGTTTTGTGTGAACCTTATGTCTTTCCTGCAGAATAATTGTTATGACTCCCTTTTGGTACCAGGGAAATTTTAACAGCAATACCATAGCAAGTCATTACTAACCTCTCATTTCAGTTACCAAATATGCTACATCATAATTGTTATAATTAAAATCAAATCAGGTACATCAATTTAATTCATCATCTATGTTCTTGTCAGTCCCGGTTTGCTTACTCTCTCAAAGATGTAGTAATTTTAAAATAGATCTCATTAAATAGTGTGACTTTAACAGCTTTCTTCTGTCCTGAATTTCAGCTGGAATTCTGCACTAATATTTATTGCAGCCCATCTGACCCCATCCTTTCTTCGTGCTTGCACATCATAACAAAGTAATTCTACATGCTTTTTCTTCATAACTCTTCAACCCTATGCTGCTTTTTTATTCATCTCTTTCCTTTTTCTGTCTCACACTGTAAATTAACAGTCACTTTTAGTTGTTTCTAGTGCCTAGCAATATATTTCTCACGTTTTCTTCAGAACATGCCTACTGTGATAGGAACTGAAGTACTCATTTCTATACCAGATTTTGAAACAGGTAAGCTGTGTGCTACCTGCCAAATCTACTTTTTAAGAAAGACATTGGCATATTTGGCAGGCATTTTCATTCTGTAAGACACTCAAACAGTTTTTCCAACGGTTTTTAAACTGTCTTGTGCAAAAATTAACTAACTTTACCTTACAAACTACTTTGCTTTATCAAAAATGGTCTGTACTAAAGTTTTAAATATTTGTATTAGTCCCCTTGAGGTTATGCAACTAATCTATATATTACATGTTAATTCCCTTCATGGAAAAGAATCGGAATGTGTCCTTTTATTTGCAGATGTCACAAAATAAGCCTTTTCAGGTCTTTGGACTCTGTGGAAGCTGGAGTTGCTTGCTATTATTGCATAGACTTTAAACTGTTTTGTCTTGTGTTTTTTTCAGGAATCCTCACATTGTGTTGAATATTGATCTTGCACCTACAATTCTAGATATTGCTGGATTGGATATTCCATCTGATATGGATGGTAAATCCATTCTAAAGCTGCTGGATTCTGAGAGACCGGTAAATAGGTAAGAAATGAAAATGTTGCATGGAACCATGCATCTGTTTGTACGAGAGACTGAACAAGTGTTCAGCAGCATGCAGAAAATTTAAAGGAAAATATAATAAAATCACCATCTATCTGAGTACATCATTCACTGGAAAGTCTGAAGACTATTTGACATATACAGCTCACTTCAGTTATTTTCATTTTGGCATGTTCATATTCTAGATGTATGGCATGCATGGCACCTGTACATACTAAATGTAGTCTATGTAGAAGTGAGAGGGCTACACATGAAGGTCTTTGGCTACGTAAGTTATATATTTAAATGTCTTCACGGCATCATTTGTAGCAAAGTATTTCATATTGAATATTTATGAGTAAAATAATTGAAGGCAATGGTTGCGTATCAGACTATAATATAAAGGCAGGCTAGCACTAAAAACTGTGGTTTTTATTTAAGACTTTCCATCAGTACTTTCATTGGAAAAAGACCGAGGAAGAGAATTAGACTTGATGGAGAATGCTTGGAAGAGAAAATCAGCAGAAAAAGGGAAGGAGAACTATTTGCTTTACAAGTACCTGGGTGGAGGGAAAGGGGGAATGGAGCAGATGCTTTAGAATAGGATACTTTTTGGGTAGATGCAGGGTAAGAGCCCAAATATGAGTCAGGAAGTCCCGATTTAATTTGTGATCCTTTGTGAACAAAGAAAATTCAGTTAATCTCTTGTCTTCAACACGCTTATGTTGAAGAAATTGTCTTGTGAATTTAGTTCCTGTGGGAGAAATATATCCTGTGCTTTTCAGTGGAGAGGCATATGTTCCTGCTTCATAGAGCTGGATGTCCTCTTGTGCAGTTATGTGGCACGTTTCTTGTTGGAATTAGGGGTGGGACAGAAAACTGGGGCAGAACTTGGTTACTGGTTTTGTGGGAATTGCATCTTCCTCTCCTCGTTTCCTCCTAGGTTTCATTTAAAGAAAAAGATGAAGGTATGGAGAGACTCGTTCCTTGTGGAAAGAGGGTAAGGAAAGTGTTAATCACAAAGCCCAGTCTTTTTAAATAGAAGGATATTGAATAGCTAAAGCCAAAGCAGCACTCTGCTGCAGTCTAAAGCCATTTAGCTGTGCCAGCAGGGACACAGCTGCAGTATGCCTAATGCCAGTGATTGTGTGATTGTAGGGAATGGATGGCCTCTGCCTACAGCCTGCATAAATGTGCTCTTGTGCTGGGGGAAGGGGAGTTTACTTGGATTGAGAGACAGGAAGGCATCCCAATTTGCTCTCAGCTGCTGTCCTCCAATCCTCCTGCTTGTATCATGGGATTATGAACAACCCTTCCTCTCTGCATCTTCATCTGCTGGCCATTCCCTCTGCACCTCTGCCTTAGTACATAAAAGGGGGCAAGAGGGGTTTCCAAGGTGCAGCCCTGTAGAACGTGATGTGGTCTCTCTGTATTGACAGTTGTCACTGCCTATCACTCAGGCAAGTAACAGAGTGTCTTGACTTCATATGTTTTTGTATGCTCCCTGAGAGCAGGACATGAATAACTTCTGTGTTATTGGACAGGCTAAATGCTAGTTTCCACTGGACTGTTACGTTTTGGCTACCAGAGGTGCTATGGACATGGAAAATAACTACTCCTCTGAGTCTTTTCAGCTAACTGTATTTGTGTGTTGGAGTTAATATTAACGTAAGAATAAGTTTTTTTTTCTTTTCCAGTAAACTGCTGCATAAAAGGGAGAATGAGAAGGTAGATGCCCAAGAAGAAAACTTTCTACCCAAACACCAGCGTGTAAAAGACCTCTGTCAGCGAGCTGAGTATCAAACAGCTTGTGAACAGCTTGGCCAGGTAGGGCATTGTTACCCCTGACTGCAATTAAGCAGTAGTAATTGGGCTAAGCTCAACACCTTCACTGTGTCAATGTTCTTCACCTCATCATCGATGCCAGTGTATAAATCAAATGGCTCGTTCTGTGACCTTTACTCAAATCTTTATTACAGCATTTATGAGATTGACTCTCAGTCAGGAAATTGCTGATTCAAGTGTTCTGAATTGATTCCTGACTACCACTAAGAAAACCGCCTAGGCTGTTTTAAAGTTTTATCTCCCAAAGAGAATGTGGTTTGGGATTCATTAGTGCTGAGAAGCTACAATGTACATTACAGATTGGCCTTTTTAAATACATACAGCTTGCTTTGCTTCAAATTCTCTCTTTAATTCTTTAATTCATTTTCTTGTTGTTACTTGGAATTACATATAGTAATGGGAAGCTAAAATTCTGTTAACACAGTATATCCCTCCTCTTAACAAAAATACACCGGGAAAACGCACATGCAGTTATGTGTGTATATGGGCATAAAGCTCATTGACTGGGTGTCATTTCCCTTGTTGCATAATTGTTTTGGGCAGATATGACCATATGCTCACTTTAGAGACAAGTTACATAGAAGAAATTAATGGAAAAGAAATCAGGGTAGTATCAATACATGGTCTTGACATACACAGGAGAGGATTTTGTGAATTTTTCTGGGCAGTGCAAAAGCAAAGCATGGCTATCTCCAGAGAATTCACCACTCTTGGCAAAATTGACTCTGTGTCATTGCTCTCTCATGCAAGTGTGGGCCAGAGAACCCCTTTCCAAGGACTGTAATACATTCTGTGGACAAAGGGGTGAAGGTAAATGGGTCCACCTGCTAATGTGTCTGTTATCACACTGGCATTACCTCATATTCCAGCAGCCCAGAGGGCTGTCAGGATGAGTTAGTCTGTGGAATATAACTGTTCTTGCAGACGTGATATGAATGACTTACCAAGCAATAGTCAGTAATGGGCTACTTAGGCTGCAGTGGTTAATTTTTTTACCGTCAAAGGCCAGACTCCATACTTCTGGCTACACTGATCATGTAGGTCAGTGCATCTGTGAAATGAGTCTATTGTTCCTTAGGTGTTTGGATCCAATTTATATATATAAGAATTTTTCAGATGTTCTTTTCCTCCCGTGGCTAATATGTCAGATTTAGTACACAGAGCAATTATAATGTTCTGTATTGTAAAAATACTAAACTTAAAGGAATACTATATGCAGTAATTTATTGTCATCAGAAGTCTTGAGCTGAAATTTTAACTGAATGGGAACAAGCCATTGTTTTATGAATTTGCAGTGTTGTTTGAGGAACTTGAAGAAAAATTATTTTTTTCTACTACAACATTATCCAGTAAGTAGGATGGGGAAATACAGCTTTTCCTCCCCCATCACTATTTTCTCTTCAAGAGAAGTATAAAATGTCAACTCCAGAGTCAAAATTACCAATAAATTCTGCAGTACAGATGTGCTAATAAGAGATACTTGTGCTGCATCCTCATTGTCAGGAGACAGAGCGGAGAAGAATTGTTTTGAGCAGTTCGGTCAGGCATAATAGGAAGTGATAGGATGAAATTGAGCAAAAAAAAGAAATTTATGTTGGACATCAGAAAAAATTGCCAAACAATCAAGTCAATTAAAATCTGTGAAGGGCTTTCAGGGTATTCTCAATCCTTCTAACCTCTACTCTAGAGAATATGTCCTAGTAGTCTATCTTAGTAGTCTATCTAGGCAACAGGAATGCTGGGAGATGAATGTGCTTATTTGAGGATAAATTGTGTCTAAATATGGGTGCACCCAAAATGCCTTTAGAGTGAAGGAAGTCTAACTTCTCAAATGACAAATGGGTGTTGTCTGTTTGCTGGTGCTGTTCATAGCTCGGTACAATAAGTAGAATGAGCCCAAGCTAATAACATACCACTGCCTTGGGGAGTTGATGTTATGCACTGTTATGCAGTGGTTATTTAGCAGATGTCTTCTGATCCTGCAGGACACTATATAACAGTACTTGGAGTACTTGGAGTGTTCAGTATGAAAAGTGAATTTTCATATTCTAATGCAAAGATAAATACCCATCTGGGTCAGAATTAGTTGAAAGCTTGCTGAAGTCATTGGAACTCTTTCTTTTGACTTAAACAAGTTTTGGCAACCTGTTATTTCATGTGCAGAGAAATCTAAACAGTCCCAGGGAATCTGAAGTGTGAGCAGGAGACAAGAAGCACAAATGGAGATCAAAGACTCAGAAGCGGAGTGAAGGATAAGAGACAAGGGCAGAGCTTAAGGAGAGGTAGAGAAAGGAGAGGTAAATAAAGCTTTGAATATGAAATAGAGAATTTGAAATTCTGCTTTGTGAGCATGCAAGTTTGTGAATACAGGTCTATTGCCACAAAGTGATTTTTGCAAATCTCTGTCACCCTCCTTAACCCATATTTGTTTTGATAAGGTCATGGAGGAGAGGCTATTCATAATGTCTAAAACCTTGTTCCACAGTCCACTATGTGGAATTTTTTTGGCATCACTAATATATGTAAATTCTTCTGAGAGCAATGGGAATCTGTGTGTTGCCATGTTTTCTTTTCCAGTTATTAGGGTTTGATGTGTGATAGTTATTTGCATCCAACAAAGGGTGACTGTAGAATCAGATGAAAGAGCAGCTCAGCGTTTATATTCTCACGTTACATGGCATACCAGTGATGAAAACTATACTGAGCAGTGTGTGTCTTCCTTGGCAGTTCAGAAAAGGCACCTCTACATCATATTCCTGATTCCACCACAATCATTATTAGTGCCAAGAGAGGAGCAATAGAAAAAAAAATTGCTTATATTTTCTCCTTCTTCTGAGGCCACTGTAGCTTGAGGTTGTATCGACCAGACCTAGGAAACAGTGTCAGTTTTTGGAAGGAATCTTTTTAAAAATTGGATCCAAAACGTTCTTCCTGTCTCTTTTGGTTTACTGGTACTTTTGTCGTTAGCAGGGATATACCGAGGTTATGAAAGAATTTCTAATGTAATTTAGGTAGATCTGCACTGCAGTCATTCAGCAGTGGGGCCTGTTAATGCATACAATGTGCCCTTCAGCAAAGTCTTTGAGATGTTTTCACTGTAGCATACAGCTGCACCAAAAACTAAAGGATTTTTTCCAGTTCACCTGGAGGGGAAAAATGAGCATCAATCTCTTGACAAGAGATGAAAGAAATAGACGAAAAATATTTTCTGGCCACACATCAGAGTACTTGCAATAATTCTCATCATGGCATTGAACTTGCCCTCTGTTGAAACTTCATTTTTCATGTATTGCAATGTACTTAGAGCATAGAACTCTACTGAGCAGAAAATGCAGTTTGTTTATATATTTTCAAAAATTACATTCAGATGAAATGGGAAGCAGCAACAAACATTTTTACATCTCTTTTAGTTGTATAAGAAAGTATTGCTTATTCCAGTAAAATTACTTTTAGTTCAAACCTCAGTCTGTACATACATCAATTAGGCATTTATAAAAGTAAGAGAGGAATTTATTCTTTAGATATTAATTTGTTACTGAATCTAGGTAAATATGTACTGCTTTACAGATGAAAATAGTCCTGCAAAAATCTTATTGTCAGTATCTCTCCTTGATTAACCAATTCATTGTGCTGTAAGTTAAGCTGGATTTATCTGCATCAGAGCGAGGCTTGGGCTGTACAGGAGGCTGAACACAGATACAGCTCAGGAGACTTGGCATCCAGGTGTCTGAGGAAATCAGTAGGCACACCATAAAATGGCTTATTGTAAATGAGAGGTTCTGCCCCAGTGATAGGTAAATGTGCTGTTAATGGCCACTTCACTTTTGACTCCTATTAAAGTCTGATAATAAAAGCACAGTGATTTTGTTTTCTTACATGCATAATACATGCTAATACATGCATACCTGCAAACAATGGAATGAATGTCAATAGTAAATATAGGCTTTGTTGTCCCAGCCTTTGCACACCTTGCTATCCAAACTGAAGTGGCTGAGTCTCCCTCATAGAGCTGCAGGCTGCTGTAAAATAGCATCTTCCCTGGAAGATGCTGCTGTTTTTATTTCTGTTCTTTTATTTGGAAAATTCTCAATATTCCAGTGAGTCCCGGAGGAACTGGCTTACAGGATTTTGTAATAGGGAAGAAGAGGAACGTTTCTCAAGACTCAACAAGAAGCTGAGTGTTTCTGAGAAACTTTTTTTAAAGCAGGAGCAACTGCTGCTGTAAGAGGTTTTTTATGTGTCTCTAAGCCTCTGTAGGTAGCAAAGTGTTGATAAATTATGGAGTAGGTGAAATCATTTTGTGGAAGTGAGTGGAACTTCTGTGCCAGGTTGAAGGCAGCTAAACTCCCCTGCCCTTGGTACAGCTCTGACAGCAGCATGAAGGAGCTGTGAGCAAGTTACTTCAAGGTTTTGAGTATCAGAGTGAATTGGAGATCGGGACATCTAGTATTTTCTCTAGTTTGAGTGTGAGAGGGAGGGGTTTCGCACTTCAGACATCCAGTGCAGCTCACCCTTACAAGTCAGGCGGAAATGTGTTGAAGGGGGAAGGGGGGGGCGGGGAGAAGCTATTAAGAAAACCACTCAAGATGGAGATAAACTCGTGCAGCTGAGGACTTCCACAGCCCATCTGACCCTTTGAAAAGTCACTGAAGAGAAACAGGCGCTTTAGTAGAGCAATCCTGGGAAGAAACACTTCATCCCTGGAGGAGTTCAAGGACAGGTTGGATGGAGCTCTGAACAACCTGATCTGGTGAAAGGTGTCCCCCTCCATATGGCAGGGGAGTGGAACGAGATGTTCTTTAAGGTCCCTTCCAAGCCAAGCCAGTATATGATTCTACCCGGAGAACTTCCATAAAGCTGGAAGGTTTTGGTCCCACTGTGCTGAGAGTTATATAAGACTCTCAGGATTAGGATATGGCTTGAATGTCCTTGGTTTATGCTGCAGTTATGCTTCTGAAAGTTGTCACTTGCCACCTTCATGTTTTTAGCTGTAGTATTGATTTTTAAAAGAAATTTCAATTGTTCTGCCTCCAAGAGGCAAAATCAGGAACAAATGCAATGTTATTCTGAAGTCTTGCTGTTTTGTCTGAAAATAAAATCTTACAAAAATCTGGTTTGATAATAGGTGATAGATGAGCCCCATTTTACTACAATGAATATCTGATAAATTGCTGGAGCTGGCCATGAGACAGACCACAGTTGGGACAGATTTTTAATACCCAAATTTTTCTTCCAGAAATGGCAGTGTGTGGAAGATGCCAGTGGAAAACTCAAGCTGCACAAGTGCAAGGGAATGGCAGACTTGGCAGCTACAAGCAAAGGCAAAGGCACCTCCAGTATTTTGCCCAAGTATTACAACAGCAACAGTGAAAAGTGCAATTGTGAAGAGAATGAATACAAGCTGAGCCACAACAGACAGAGAAAGAAACTCTTCTCCAAGAAAAGTAAGCAAACCCATTGCATCTTCTGTCTCTGCCTTAGAAAGCTGTTGTTTGCTAACTCACATAATTGTCTTGACAATCATAGGCATTGAATTGTATTAGCATATTTCCTATGTATCTCAACTACGAAACAGCATGTCTCATATTGGACAATCAGAGTTGAGAATATCTGGCTGTAGGAAGAATGTTTTGTTCTGGGAAATGCAATGCCCATGCTGAAAAGGCAAATTGCAGACAGTGACATAGGCTGTGGAACATGAACAGTGTTATACAGCAAATACTTCAATTTTCAGTAGCTCCTGCAATGCTTGGAACTGCTACTTCAGTAATTTATTTTCAATACGGATGTGTATACTTTGTTATTGAAGCGGCTCGCTTCTAACGTCCTTTTCTTCTGCTCAGTCAGCAGAGACAAGGCTGACTTTTAATCAGACATAACAGCCAAAGGGGATGACTGGTTTCCTTGGCACAGGTTAGTGCTTTTTCAGAAAGCCCATTTTACTGACTCTGTTACATCTTAGTCAGACTAACATCTATATTTGAAGTATATACTTTAATTATAGATTAGAGGTAAACGGCAACACGGAATTATTAGTTACTTGTAATGTTTCTTTCATCTCACTCCACAAATACAGAGCCTTAATAATTTGGCAGATTAGTCTTTTTATATCATGGCACAAACTTGAAACACAGAGTTTAAATTTATTTTCTCCCATTATATTTGTCTTGCAAGCTGATTAGTAGTTACTAAGCAAATTCTGAATTGAAAAAAAAAATTAGTGGTTCCATCAACTATACTCGATGTTTAAATATGTACTACAGCCAACAATCTGTAAAGAACACTAGAATTTGTACTTATTTAACTAATTTTTTTTTTAAGTCACAGAAGGAATTAAGTCATGGGGAATCAACAGCAGTAGATGGAAAGCACTTAATGAGGACAGGAAAACAATTAAAGTGAGGGCAATGTAATGCTATCTAGTACTTCTCATTGTTGCTTTCTAAACATTACCTAATTTTCACAACATCCAAAGGAGGTGGTTAAGTGTATAATTATCTTTAGTTTATGTATGTAGAAAGTTAAGGTAAAAAAAAAGTGAAACTTTCTCCCTCTCACAGAGGGATCAGAATGGTGCTTTTCCCCTGTGTTCTGCTCAGATGAGACAGAGTTTATACTACACCCTTCAGCTCATTAGCCTCTTTGAACCTTAAGGCATAAACTTCAGCAACACAAAACATAGCCATTGCTTGTGTCTAAAGTAAAGTATTTGCCTCCACAGATTATTCCCTCTTCCCACATCTGGGGTGTGCTGTACAGGGAAGAGGTTAGCTTGGACCTATTGACAGAGACCTTTTCATTGGTGTTGGCTATTCTTCTACATGCACTTATCTAATAAATCACACACCAAATGTAAGTGAGCCCAAAGCTGTACAAGTCAAGGTGACATACCAAGTTTTTTCTAAATAGCTTATGTGGAAAACTGTCTCACTGGACTACAGTTAGTTAAGAGAGTCACCTGGATACTCATGATGTGTATTTGCGTTTTTATGACCTGTTCTGTGAGACTTGGGATAAAGTGTGGTCTGTGCTGGTTTGCATAATTGTTAGGGCACCTTTGGCGTCTGCTACTCAGAATTTGATGAGTGCATGAGATTGCATTGCAGCCCTGCTTGAATGCCAGTAAATGCTATTCATTAGTTTGAACCACTGCCAAACAGAAAATACGAGTTTCTAACTGGACTGAGGGTCATGTCCACATTAATGCAGTAGTTCCAAGCAGTAGCAAAGTTTTGAAAGAAATGCCCTGATCACTCATTTCTGTTGTGCATAACAGAGATAGATTTGCAAAAGGTCATTTTATTGCATTCCAATCTACAGTCATTTGCAGAGAAGCAGAATGGATGCCCTGCATCTAGGGTGCATCAAGCATGTTGTAAACCCTAATAGGGTATAAAGATTGGTCTTTCAGAAAGATTGAAATCAGTTACGTATAGTGAGAACAGATGGTCTAAAAGACCAGACTAAATTGCTGGTACAGAGGCTGGAGCACCAGACATTTTGATAAAATAATTAACATTCTAGTGTAGCCGTGGTTTAGAATGCATTTTCAGGTGCACCAGTGCATTTAGCAGGCAACTGCATTTTCTAAATTGAGTAAAGTCAGGTTCACAACAGGGCCGTGTCATATATGTGCGATTTGGACAATGTAAAAATACAGAACTTGGCTGTAAAGCACTTAAGCGCCAGAAACCCATAAACATGAACATTTGGTATGTCTGGGTTTAGATATCTGGAGTGTTTCCCTTTTTGTCCTCTTTATTTCTTTAGTATGCTCTTGTTTTTATAAGAAAGATCAAACAGAGCTTTGCAGTAGGTGGAAAGTTTAAATAATGAGCTCTCAAAATCATTGGCTGTGTTGTGGCCTATTATGTTTTTCTTGCTGTGGATTTGATCTCTTCTTCCTGTGATGAGCGAGTGTATGTGATTAAAGGAATTCTTGAGCTGCATGTAGGAAAATGATGATAGGCCACACTGAATAGTAAAGAAACAGAAATGCGTACAAAGAGGCTAGTGCATTTTTATTCAAATTTCCCTGACAGTCATTTTACTTTTGAGGTGGTATCAATGCTGGATCAAAATGACATTTTTAATAACATTATTTGTTACTAAAAATAAAAAGTCCATTACTTTACAGATAATGCATTTGAAGTGGCACTTGTGAGAATGGGATATAAGAAAGTACCTCTAAACTTAATCCATATTTCTAGACACTAGAGATATTTTTTTAAAAATGTCTTTAAAAAGTCCAGTTTTACTTTCTGTTATCAAAAAGAAAACCAAAAAACCTCTTTTGTCTACCAAATGTAAAATACATAGACATTAGTGGAAAACTTTGTTCCTTTCAGGTTCCAGTGAAGACAAACATGCAGATCAAGTGGTGCAACACCAGCTGGATAATTTGGGCTCTGAAAGCAGTTGACTTTCTTGGCTTAAATTCCTCTGGACTCCATTTTGCAACTCTATTTTGAGGTTGCAACTTCTTAGCAATACCATCTCTAAGACAGCTGGTTGCTGTAGTAGTTGAGGAAGAGAGGCATCGGATTCAGAGAGCTTACCAAAGCCAGACTTTAGTAACCTGAAGAAAGGAGCATAGGTGTTTTTGGCCAAATATTTAACTGCCCTGGATTGGCTGTTTGTAGGCTGTGTACAGAGGTAAATAGATTGGAGAGTAAAACCTGGGGGAAGATTGACTAATAAGTAATTAAACATTAGTATTTATGCCTGCAGTTCACTTAGCAGATCGGAGCACACAGTACAAATGTGTACTGATCTTATTAAATATTTTAGCCACTTCAGAATTTGATACTAATCGCAGCACTGAGTCAGCACTGTGGGTAACATGTTAGGATAAAGCAATAGAAGCAGTCCTTTATGAGGTGCCTCGCTCCACACCAATTAATTGGTGCTAAGGCTGTTAGTTTGGCTGCAAAGGGAGGAGTAACCTGGCTCCTAGCTGTTCAGGGACATGTAGTTGATGGTTTCCTGCGGCCATCTACGGAGGTCCAGCAGGCTGGATTGGTGTATTAGACTTGAAAGGAAGATTAATTGTTAGTTGGCTGTGCTGAACAAGATAAAATGAAGATATGATTAAAGAAATGGGAGTTTATACTTTAAATCTCATTGGTATGGGTGTAGCTTTTTAGAACTTCTTCCTACCTTGGAAAAGATGATAGTTTCTGTCTCATTTTTTCAAACATTTCCTGAATGGGTGCCTGAAATAGGGCTAGTCTTTTGTTGCTTTTTTTATCCCTTCAGCTGTGATTCACCTGGCTTAATATCAGCAGTAAACTTTGAACTATGCGTGGAAAATGTGCAAAACCAGACAATCCAGCTGGTATTCTGCTTTCTCTGTGTGGTGCTGACAAAAATATCATGCTTGGCCAAGTTTCAGATGGGAGGAGATGTTTATTCTGCTTCCCACAGACTACAAAATGACTTTTGAGACTGTGCAATCTATCTGAAATGAATTTAAGGCTTATTGAAAAAAGTCATTCTGCATTAATGCCAGAGCGTGACAGTTGAGGTACTTTTTTGTCAATTTTGGTTGTTCAACCTCCAGTTCCATATTTTCTTTTCCGCCTGCTTATTTTGCTGGAGAGATTATCCCACTGAAGAAGCTGGCCTTTCTGTGGAGCATGGGATGGCAAGAAAGATCGATCTCATTTGGCACATTGGTTGAATTTTGCCTTTATCAGATTGCAGAGGGAAGTCCCATCTCATGAGGTGTGCTGTGTGTTTGTCTCTTTAAATGAGAAGTGACCAAAGGATCTGAGGGACTCAGTTGTTTTCAGTAATGTCTGTGGTAACTCCAAGCCTCATATACAGAGTAAAGCCTCAGGCTCCCCCAGGGCAGAGAGCACCAGAGAGTCTGTGATACCTAGGTTGTACTTTTTTCTCAAGGAATGAGATGATTGTGTCTAATGAGTGACTCTCAGCAGTCACTGGTAGTGAGCAGGAAATACAGTCAGGGATGGACCCCATCATACAGCAGGGAAGTTTAAATGTAGGTTTAGATTTCATAACTATGTTCTCTTTTTGCCATTCCAGACCAAACAGAAGAGGAGTTCTGGGGATTTGGGCTTGGAAGAGAGAATTTTGGAAAATTGTAATAGGGAAAAGATCAATGAGAATCTCGTACTGCACAGTGGCAATTCATAACAAATGTTTCATTTTGCTTTTGAGCTGCAAATGCAGAAGCAAAGTTTGAGGGAGTACATAGCACTGGAGGGTGGTGCTTCATGGAGAAAACTGACTGTCTGGGCTGCACATCAGGGAAAGAATTGCAAAGAAAAGAATTGCATGTGGATAAAAATAAAAATTCAAATATTAATCCCTTCCAAAAAATCAAGGATCTAGCCCTAGCCTTGAAGAATAGAACTGGGAAAAGGCTCAGGCTGAGCACTGCGAATACTGAGACAACTCCAAGAATGTGTTGCAGGAATCCTAGCTGGGAAGAACTGTATGATGGACAGCAGAAAAGCACAGAGAACTGTTCCCTGAGGGTGACTGGCTGTCATGACTGTCACAGTTAGTGCTTAAGGTGTGACTGCCATCTGGTGATTGTGGGGGAAGAGCAAGCATCCATTTGAACGAGCTATTTGTTCTCACTGGTGCTGGACTGCAGCATTTTTTTTCCCCTTTGCCATTCTTTTGTGTTTGCCTTGTACCTGCCCTCTCATGCTCTGAGGTATCCACCCACCCACTGGTACTTCCATCCATGCCAAAGTTAAGGAAGCAGCAGTTCACAGGAGAACTGCAACAAACGCTGTCATCCCGTTAATTCCAAACAGCGCACTATGGGCTGGGGTTTTCCTCCCAAGAGCCACAGAGAGGAGCAGATTGTAACATGCAGTTTCTGTTGCTCTTCCACTTTTTCCATGCAGAATTCAAACCAAGCTATGTCCGGAATCGCTCTATCCGTTCTGTATCTGTTCAGCTGGATGGAGCTGCCTATCACCTGGTTTTAGAGGATGGGTACCAGCCCATCTTACCAAGAAACATCACCAAGCGGCACAAGGTGCAGAGGGCTGCTTTCCACCAGGAGGAAGGTGGAGACATGGGGGAATATAGTGGGACTGGTAGCATTGCAGAGGACACAGTCCCTAATCTGATCAAAGTGACCCACAGGTAAGTGCTCATGCTAGGTTTTTAAAAGCTTTTGCTCCTTAAGTGACTGCTCTTTTCATAAATGTGTGGGTTGAAGTGTGTGCTAAGCATGTTGCATCCCTTTTGGATACCCAGTCTAGCCTCACTAAAATTCTTGTTCCATTTGTACAATAGTCTTAAGTTTTGTTTTAGTTTTGTCAGTGCAGAGGGGCATGAAGCTCCTGAAGAGCTGCAGCAGTGCTTTTGTCTTCTGCATTGGGTGGAGACGGTAGCCACTCTTCAGTGCATATGTTTCCAGTGAGAACAAGCAAAACTGTTGGCAACAGGGGTGTTAAACCTGCATGAAACCAGGAGAGGCCATACTCCTGCAAATGAGTGTGCAGTGGGGTAACCTGGCCTGGCTGGAGACTGAAGGCCCTGACTGGAGCATGAACTGGTTTTGTGTCACTGATTGCTTTGTACAGAGTTTGCTGTAATCAGTGCTAGGAGAGGAAAATCTGTATTATGAATGAAGTTGGATGGATCAGAAGCATTGGGAAATGGAACATACTGAGAGAGAGGGGAGGCAATTGTCTGACCACTCTAACAGCTAAAAATAACTTCCTCGGTGGTGAATCTAGGGACTGATAATGTCTCTTCAGCTGTACTTTAATTCATTTATCACCATTTCCATTTGTGAGCTATCAGAAAATCCACCAATCATTATTGATTACATGTTTTATATTGTTTAATGACTAGCTCATATAAATATGCAGGAGCCAGGTGGCTGCTCTTGATATCTGTATTTTCCATTTGCCTTCTGTTCACAGAAGTGAATTAGAAACTCACCAATATGTGGAAATGTAGGCATCAGAGAATTGTGCCCTCTCTTCCCAGCTCTCGTGAATGTGCAGGACTCATAAATCACTGGTTTTTTCTTCTGGAACAAATTAAGTTTACTTTTGCTGCCTTAGTGGGTGAATCCCAGATTTTTACAAGAACTGTCAGGAAGGTTGTACATTATTCATGAGACTTCCCTAACAGAAAAGAAGGCTGTGGGACAACATGCACGGGGTAGTTTAAAGAAAATAAAGGAACACTGCAAATATTCATCTTTAATTTAAACAAGCATTCAGAAATGGCTGCATGGTATTCAACCCCTAATAAACTTTCCAGGTAAATCTGTCAAGTAGTGGTTTTTTGTTTTCTTCTTTATTAAATAATTTTAAAAACTGGATTTCACTAGAAGTTAGTGAAACATAAAGATTTTATATTGTCAGAGGGTGTTTTGCTTTCAAAGTGAAGGAGATACCCTTGAAAGATTTTATCACTTTTGTAGAAAATAGTAAAACTTCTTTGTTTCTGTTTTGTTTTTTTGAGTTTTTTCTCTTTTCTTTATGGTGTAGTAATGCATCTTACCTTGCTACTACCCCTGCATCACTTAATTATGCATCGAGAAATTGCTTCTGAGTAATGCTTTCAATGCTTGCTAGTTAGTAATGATTATTTCTGCAGAAAGTCTAATGAATAAGCAAGAATTCTGTGTAGCATGATTTACATACAGAAATGAAACAGTCAACAGGTTCTGCTTGATAGAAATATTCTCATTGAATTTTTCTACTTAAAAATTTCCATGGCAACTCCAACCCAGACTTCCTTCCTGGTTCAGAGCACACTAGTATTTTCTTGAATGAACATTGTTTTTTGAATTCTGTATGTCATTTCCAGTCCGTGGTCTTTTTGTCCTGGAGCTGTGTTATGAAGAGCAGCTGTTTGCATTGCTCGGTGTGTGTGTGTATCCACTGTAATAATAAACACTGTTTGCTTTTCCATGCCAAGGTGCTCTATCCTGGAGAATGATACCGTTCAGTGTGACACAGATCTGTACAGGTCACTGCAAGCTTGGAAGGACCACAAACTTCATATTGACCATGAGGTCAGTGATGTTTTCCGTGTGTGATTTTAGCATTGTTTTCTGTGGGGTGATAGGATCATGCTGACTATCTGTGTCTGCCTCTGGGTGTCTTTTTCCCTCCATGGAACCTTGTGAATTTGCTGGCTAATTTCAGAAATAATTAAATTATTACAAGTTTGTGAAGACAAGATGCTGAGGAGGACAGAACTGCAACTGAAAGCACAGCTGAGAAATGTCATGTGCCTTATGAGGCAAGTAAGACTTAAAGCTGTCCCTATCCTGGGAAAAAAATTAATCTGGATCTTTTTATCATCTTAGTAGTCCTGTTCCCCAGTGGGGAACCTCTCAAAACAGTCCTTCAGTATCAAATATAAAGGCCCAAGGAAAAGTGAGCTTCATTAGTTTTGGTGCTTCTAGAATTAATTTCTTTCACTTGCTACTGCTTTTCTTAACCTTGCACTTTTGAGTTGAATTTTTTCATAGGATTGTGTATATGGAGAACTTAGAGGTAATTTGCTGTATGAAATTTGCCAGTAAGACTTTATCTGACATTTTTGTCACTAAGATTAGCTCAAACCCTTCATGTGTATTGTATATGAAAGAGGGTCAAAGGACCAGGTAAGGATGGAACAAATGCCAGAGAGAAGCATAAGGGATGGACATCCTGTAATCTCTTACCAAATTACATAAATTCACAGTAAAGTTCTATGTAAGAACTTCTTGGTCCCCTTTTCTTGTAAAGATTGACACACAGGGCAAATACTTAAAAACTTACTATTCTGCTAAGATTAAAAAAGGGCAATTTTAATATTACCACGGTCCTGTAATTGTTTTTTCTTCAGAAAATGTAGCCAATATGGAGTGTCAAAGGAAATGAGAACGCACTTCTGTCCAATTGTGTTCCTGATTTAGGGTCACAGGGCTGGGTTCTTTGTCCATTTTCCTTGAACACTCTGTCCTGTCTCTGCTTCTACTACACCTATGGTTACTGATGGCCAACAACAGTTCTGCAGAGACTGTTGTTCACATTAGATTACTTTGATTTTTCTGCTGTGCAGAGGCCTGCAATACCCGAGTGGAAATGGGCCATGTTGTATGTAAGCCAGACTGAGCAAAAGCAGGAGTTTCATTTAGTGAAAAAAGGCAGTTAAAAATAAACCTCAGGGGTGGCACAATTAACTGCTGTTTGCTGTCCCATGTGTCCAGACACTGCTAAAGCCTGCTATGCAAAGTGACAGAACCTTGCTGCTTTCCTTCTTCAAAACCTCTGAAGAGGGGATTTCAGATCACTCCTGCCCTATCCTCTTCCCAGTGTCAGAACACACTGAATTGTAATGACTTTGTTTTCCTTTGAGCAGCCTTTCTCCCCTTGTGAATGTGCTGTAGAGAGGCAAAACCAGAGTGGATGCAGGAGTGTCTGTCTACCTGCAACTGTGTGTCCCCTCATTCCCACAGCAAAGCATTCTGCTTTCAGAGTCAAGAATCAGAGCAGGCAAACTGAGCCAGCTTCCTCCTGCTGTAGTTTCCTTCTGGAAAGCAAGATAATTTGAAAATGCTTGTTAGTGGTGAGAGCCACGGAAGGTACTGAAGAGGAAGCTCTTGGTGACAGTAAAATGAGTTTGAGAAGGTTAGAATAGCACTAAATCATGCTGGTTTTTTTCAAACTCTGTCTTTGTGCCTTTTTTTTTTTAGATTGAAACTTTGCAAAATAAAATAAAAAACCTGAGGGAGGTGAGAGGTCATCTAAAGAAGAAGCGACCTGAAGAGTGTGATTGTAACAAGCTAAGGTATTTTTTGGTGTACTTCTGAATAATTATTTGTAGTGTGCAACTGTAACTGATGTATCAGATCTCACCGATCTGATTTATCAGATCTCACAGGAGAGATCAGGATCTTGTTTGTTCAGTGGTTGTGCTGACTGTACTCTGTGTACACATTCAGGGGAAGTGTCCACAGGCTGCTGCACAAGTACAAGGCCCACTGTCTGCCAGGCAGGAGTTTAATTGGACAATTGAGCTCTTGCTCTGCAAATAAGCACAACAGAAAATCTTCCAAAATCAAAAGGTAACCCAAACAGAATTTGCCCCTGAGAAAAGCTGTTCGGAAGGAGACCCAGGAGCACGTTCTCCTGCTCATGGTGGTGACAGAGCCAGCTCTGAGGCTGCTGAGAGCCAGGTGTCACTGAGAGTACTGCAGCCACAGTGGCAGAATGGTATGAGTATCAACCAAAAAAAGAAAGCTGTATCTGAATGGAGTCATAACTGCCTGGCAGCTGTGCTTTAGCTGCGCCTAAAGCACCTGTTACCAAGTAGACTCTGTGAGAGCGTGTGGATAAAACTTCTCTATCCTATTGGTGTCACAGAATGCCTTTTTGAACATGCTGAAAACCTCGGAGGTGCACGCACTCTACAGATAGGATGTTTATAATTGTTGTGGACTGTGGATGTGGCCTGTGTGCATCCTGCAACATCGTTTCAGCAGCAGATCCACTAAAATATTGAGAGCATCAATTTCTTGGGTTATGGGAGCCCATGTCAAAAACTGCTTAAGATGTATTATTCTAGATGGTAACCAGACAGAAAGTTTATATTGGTTTATAATCCACTGCTTTCAAAACTGATTAACTGCGTTTACATAAACTGAGTTTACTTAATATGTACTGTCAAGATTAAGTTATTTTTGGTGAATGTTTTATAGAAAATGTAAAACATGTTTATTTTCAGACTGATACACTTTTATTTGTGCGTAGCATTATTGAGATGATTAAACCCACTGAAATCCAAGAGATTAATCATCTGAGTTACATATGGTCAAGTGTTTGTATTGCAATTGCTTTGATTTAGCGTTTAGAATTAGTTGATGAAATGCCCAGCATCCGTGCAAGATTAAAAAATTGACTGAAGAAGATAGTTCTTAAATAATCTTATTTTGTTAATTTGTTACACTAATAGAACTTACAAAAGCTCCCAAAAGTTTTAAGAATTTAAAAGATTTATTTTGAAGGAGATTTTAATCTGGCATCTAATTGAATTCAGATGTACTGTTTAGAAAACAACAGTTATTAAACTAAGTTTGTGTTTACTGATTTGTGTATGTAGTAACTTTATCAATAAGAAAATATTGCCAGTGACTGCGGCTGCTCTTTTTTTTAAACTTTGGTAATTCCACAGAAAGGAAATTTCTGCAAAATACTGTAAGAGTTTCTTGAGAGGCAAAGCAGTGGTAACCCAGCGAGAATGTGTATGTCTGCTTACACTCTGCATATCTCTGAATATATTAGACAGTGCTCTTGCTGGGACAGTTCAAGCCATCTTGTTCAAGTTTTCCTGAAACTTTCAGCTAGTAATAATGCAGGACACACCCACACCCCTTCCCAGCCCTACAAAGTACAGCTGGTATTGAAATTTTTGCATTCGTAAGGAAAATGACAGGAGGGTAGTATAAACTTGTCATTATCAGAACAAATTAGGGAATACTCTGCTGCAGAAATGTAATTTAATTACAAATCTGTTTATTCTATGTGCCTCATGTGGGGAAACAACCCGTTAAAACTAAAATAATAGTAAATTGTAGCTGGATGTGGATGTACATTGCAATGCAGTGTTAGCACAGCAAGTGTCACTGTGGACAAAGGATCTGAGGAAACAGAGACACAGTGAGGCTGGGAAGTGCCTGATCCAGTCGAGCGAGGCTGCCTTTATTCATCACACACACTAATAAATTGAAGGGAGAAGCGACACTTGATTAAACCTGCTTCAAGTCCAATATGATAATGTTATAAGAACAGGGGCAGTTGTCTTGCTGTTGTTCACCAGCAATGCTGTTTTTATTTTCCAGTTACCATTCAAAACACAAGAGCAAACTGAGACACAAAGGATCCGGTCTTCATCCTTTCAAGTAAGTGAAGGCCTGTTCCTTTGAGAGAGGATGTGCAAAATGTAATATTAATATTAGGTCTGTACAAACCAGTTACACACTAGGCAATAGTAGTAGTATTCAGTTTATCCTGTATTAAAAAGCATAAACAGAGACACATGGGTAAGGAACTAAGCCCACATCAAAATGCCTCTAAATTCTAAGATAAGGTCTCTGCTTTTGAAAAAAGCACATTACAAACCTTAGGCCTGCAAGCCCCTTTGGCTGCTTTTTTTTTCCCAGTGCTACTGAATTGCAGTGTCATCTCCATTTGTATGAAACACCATTTAAGTAAGAAATGTGGATTCTGTCCCTCTGAGTGGCTTATTTTATTAGCTACTTTGGGGTGTTTTAGCTATGTTCAAGTCTAACAGAGTTTCCATGATCCTAACATTTCATGTGTGCAGGAAAGCCCTACAGGAGAAAGACAGGCTATGGCTGCTGCGAGAGCAGAGACGGAAGAAGAAACTGCGCAAATTGCTTAAGAGAATCAAAAATAATGACACATGCAGCATGCCTGGTCTGACCTGCTTCACCCACGACAACCAGCACTGGCAAACTGCTCCTCTGTGGACATGTAAGAGTACTGTAACCTAAGGAATAGGTCAGCAAATTTTGGTTAGGCTGGGCTGGGATGTTGGGTTGCTAGTAGTTACTGGTTTTATTAGCTCTGTAACCAAAGCTATACAGTCCTCTCTATAGTAAATAATTTCTGTTTTCACTGTTGTCATTATTCTTGCATAAAAGGCAAGGAAGTAAAACCAACTGCAAATAAGCTACAGATTATTGAATACTGTACACTGATCTGCAAGGTATCTCACCATCTGGAATGTTTCTCAACCAGAGAAAGGAACTAGACAAGATGTTACTGTAATTAGTATGTGGATTAGGTATGCACAGAACAAGAAGCTGATGCTGGAATGCATTCTCTGCTTCAGAGCTCAGGAATGAGAATGAGAGTAACTGTCTATGAATAAAGTAATACTATAAACATAAAGTAATGAGCAGTGCTAAAGACAGAAGCATGTAGTTTATGTCTTTATAACTCTTCAATTTGCAGTGGGCCCTTTCTGTGCCTGTACCAGTGCCAACAACAACACGTACTGGTGTTTGAGGACAATCAACGAGACCCACAACTTCCTGTTCTGTGAATTTGCTACTGGATTTTTGGAGTATTTTGATCTCAATACCGATCCATATCAGGTATCTGATCATAGACCTTGGGATCACAGCTCAAGAAATACATCATTGTTACTTGTCACCAATAAATTGAAATCACGCCGTATTGCTGTAGGATGAAGTTAAGGCCTGTATCATTTAAACTAGTATAAAGTGGCTCTTTCCTGTTACAAAGAAACCAGCTGTATTTAAAAAGTTACCAAATTACAGAGCAATAGTAACCAAGAAGAACCTCCTGTTTATTGCAGCTAATTAATGCAGTGAATACGCTTGACAGAGATGTTCTTAATCAACTGCATGTCCAGCTCATGGAACTCAGAAGTTGCAGAGGGTATAAGCAATGCAATCCAAGAACCAGGAACATAGATCTTGGTAAGTGCCTCTTCTATTGCACTCACAAACACCCCAAAGAACCCCAAAATACTCTTTAACATTATAAAACTTGAATCAGTCAAAAGGATTTTAGGATTTACTTAGAATAGTAATGTCCTGCTGAGGGTGATAGCTGCATTCTCAGATTTTTGTACATGTTCAGTTCCTGTTATGTCCTGTTTTTAAGATGAAGACTCTTAGCATAGTAATAAATAGTGCTGAGATGCAGGAGAAGACAAGGAAGAAACAATACTCGTGAAAAGGGAGAGAATACCCTAACAGCCACTCTGAAGCTCACAGACCTGAACAGAGGTCAGTTCAAGCTGGAAGGGACTTCCAGAGTTCTGCTCCAAACTTCAGCTCAGTGCAGGATCAGATGTGAGGGCATACTAGGTTACTCAAGACATCAGGAAATTTGTTAAATTTCTCGAGTCTTTATTTTTTCTCATACAGACAATTGTTAGTAACATTGTTAATTTTTCTCACCTAGGACTTAAAGATGGAAGCTACGAGCAGTACAGGTAAATTAACAAAAAAAAGTTACATTATTATTCTGAAGTACTACCTTAATACTGAAAGAGCAAGTGTGGGATTGGGAACCACATGGAAAGGCCTGGCTTGAAAGGGCATTTGCAAGACCTTTCCCCCCCACTTGCTTTGAAACTTTGGAGCTATTTGTTTCAATGTTACACTATGTTCTGATCTTAGTAGTCAAAATTCTGGCTGAATTCTTCTTCCTCGTCTTTCAGATTGTGGTACTGGTTGTTTTCTTGGTGATGGTTAACTTTTTTCTCCTTTTGCTGCTTGAAAATTAGGCAGTTTCAGCGTCGAAAATGGCCAGATGTGAAGAGACCATCATCTGCCAAGTCACTGTGAGTTGGGAGCAATTCCCCAAAAGCATTAGCTTTTACTTAACTTTTCCCTTCTCTTTCTGCATGCACCACCTTTTTAACATCATCATCTATTCTCACAGAATGCTTAGGAGGAAAGTCCTCTAAATTATGCAAGAAATATGATACTGCCATCATTACTGACAACTACTGCTGCACAAAACCTCTTCGTACATGTTTTTTGAGAATCTCGGAGCATTAGTCAAGGCAATTTCAAACAGTAAAGGTAGATGCTCAGTTAAGAAACTAGTTATGGTCAGTTGCCAATAAAAATTAAAGACCAGTACACTGGTTTTGTCTAAACTTAAACTAGTAGCAGCTACCTAGTGGTTTTTCACACAATCCAGAAAGAACAAAACTGACTGTAATTTCTCACAAGTAGTGAGGCAGCATCATGGATTTTCTTGCCCTTTATCCAACCACAGCCTTTGTGCTGTAAGCAGAAAAAGGAATTTAAAGCAGAAAGTAGACTATAAGACAGATTTGTATCTACAACTGCTTTTTTCTTACTGAGCTGCCTTTTAAAATGTGGTGATGATCTGGCAGTTCTCAAACTGCTAGAGCTCAAAAGATGAGGTACAAATTTAAGTCTATTAAAAAGTTACTATTGCCTGTTACTGTCTCTGAATCTTTCCTTAAAAAGAAAGCAGAGACTTCATTAAAAATCATGAAGTGCTCTCAAACTGTGCAGTGGAAAACACAGGTGCAAGTCCCTTCCTAGGCACAGTCTGGTCTTTTTGCCTGAGAGTTGCTTATATAATGCAGTGGTTTTATTTCTAGTTGAAGAGATCTAAGACTGGCTTTAGAATCAAAATGAAGGTTGAATTAACAAGCTTTGTACAGGTTGAAATTTCAAGCACCGTTGAATTGTTTGTCATACACCTGCTATGCTTTTATTGGTGGTTCACAGTGTTTCCATTGGTTTTTACTGCATGGAACCATTAAAAATACCTTTCTTACTACTTTCTACTACAATGTTATACACTAAACTCCATTTGTTTTATTTTAAAGAGGACAACTGTGGGAAGGCTGGGAGGGCTAATCTCCCCCAGCTGCTGCACCTCCATGAGGACACAAACGGGGCAGGACTTGAATCCATGTACAGACTAAATGAATTATAACATTCGCCTGAAGGACTGGATAAACTTTGAGGCTGAAATAGATAGAATGTTTGCACTGGTGAGTGAGTTGAATAGAAGCAGTGGAATTACGGGAAATGCCGTCAGAAATCCAGGTCTCTGAAATCCACTGTTGTACCTGCTTTCTTGCTTTGGATTATACCTCACCGAATTCACAAGGCATTTTACTTCCAGAAGACACAACCTAATGCTGATTCAGGAATTGACAGAGGAGGAAACTCAGCCACATCCCAAAGAGGACTGCCCCTGCAGCGGCAGGCAGTGTTTACACAGACAGTTGACAGGACCTTAAACCAATTTCCCGTTCGCCTTTATCTTTAGTTGTCGTGAGAAAAACTTCAAAGCCAAGTGCAACCCTAAAGCGAGCTTCAGAAAACAAAGGTGCATTTGCTTAACACTGGGGTAAAGGTAATGTTCAAGAGAACTCTGAAAAGATTCAGGAACTGAAGTCAGCAGCACCAAGTCTACTCAACACCATGGAATTTCTTCAGTTTCCTCTGAGGATTCATTTTAGTTCCACGTCTACTTGTTCATTGTATTGTCACCTCTATGAAGATTAGAGAAAATCGATGCCAGATTTTTGGAGGGATTGTGTAAATATTGATCAGTGTTCTGTTTGAAAATAAATTCCTTCACGTTGTGAAGAAATTTATTAATAAAAAAGAGTGTAATGCCCACACGCCATTTCTCAAAATGCTAAGTCAGAATTTATTCATTTTTAAAGGTCCTGAAAAATTTCAGTAAATGTACATCTTAAATTTTAACAAAATCAGATTTGTATGAAGGTTTTTTTATGTGGTAATATTATACTGTACATTCAAAACCAGAACAGTTCCTTTGAGAAGTAGTGTTTGCTTCGTAGCGTAACTTTTACATTTTTTTTAAAAAAAGGCAGCTCTGGGAGTTCAGTACTTGTAGTCAATAATCTAGTTACACTTTAATCTGCAGAAAAGTAAATGTTGTGAATGACAGTTACTGTTCAAAGGTTTTTACAGGGAAAAACCCTATAATTTTACTAAGAAAGCACAGTGTACAGAATTATTTCAGTAGTTTCATAAGAACATTATTACGTAAGTTGTAGTACAGGTAATGGTGAGATTTGTATTTATCATTTGTTTCATGTTACTTTGCTACCTGTGTTTAAGGGCAAATGCCTGAGGGTGCTTATGGGACAGACTCAACCAACTGTGGCCTTCACTTCTAACAAAGAGGTATTTTTTCAAAATGCAAACTTAACTTGCCCTTGTAGAAATGCAGTGTAAAAATACAGCATGGAAGTTATTTCGAAACCCTTCCTGGTTTTGCAGTTCAGAAAATCAAGTGGAATTATATCCAGACATATAGATCCCTGGTATTACAACCCCATACTCAAAAAATGTACTTGAATTTAGGAATGAGGGAAAAAAACCCGCTCAAAAAGCAGAAGTAGAGTCTTTATAGATGCTAAGTAAGATTGGGCTTGAGTATTTGTATGGCATGTGGTAAGTCAAATCTACCACCCAAAGCTTTCTTGCAAGCTTTTTTTAAATTATGCAAGTAAAATCTGAATGTCTGTCTTAATCTTGCCATGTATTTTCATTAAACTTGTTAAAAATTTCATGGATTATCAGAAAAATCTATGAGATTATGAGAACCTGGATCCACACACGTAAGTAAAAAAACCCTTAAGTTCCCCCAGACCCCCACATTTTTTCTGCTTTCCAGAGACGTTTTAGCTATCTGCCATTCCCAGTGTGCATGCAGAAAGAATATGAAAAATTTGCCCTTTTGTATTTAGCTCATAGTCTCTGGCAAGGTGAGGTTGTGACTGTTAAAATCCTGCAGGGCCAGTGTTACTACACCTGTTACTTACTTGTCAGGCAGAAGGTTGAAGTTGTCCCTTTATAGAAAATAGTGAGCTGTGAGACTTGTATGTGACACAAGAAGCAGCTGGTATTTAATGGAAGGTACGTTGTTGCCAAGTTTGGGGAAAGACACCACCTCTTCTCCATTCAGCTCTTCTAGAGTTTGCTATTTAGGTTGAAGTAGACATAAATTCTAGTTGGTGTTTGTGCTAAATGTGTGTCTAATAAATCAAAGGTCTCAGCTGTTACTCCCTCAGCTTTTACTGCCAACTAGAATAAAATGTAAATCGTTCTTCATACACAGTTTTCATCAGTGATAGCAGGGAAATTTCTCTGACCTGTACTGGATAATCACCCTTAAAGCTCATACAGTGTCACCAAGTTCTGATTATAAATAGAAACCTTTATTTACATTATTATTAATATCCAAACACAAAAACCAGAAGGGCAGTAACACCTTACAACCAACCCTTTTATAAATCAGTCCCTATGATTTCTCTGTTTTGCAAAATAAAGATACAGATATTTCAAGCAATACTTGTAATGTAAACTAAGCTTAGATTCAATTCTCAATACCGTATGCCTTCTCCTGAGATTTTTTTTTTAAATATTGCTCTCAGATTTACATAGTTTCGCACTTGCTGTATCATTCTGTCATCTGGTGGTCTGCACATAAATTCTATAATAAAAGGTGTGCTAACTGGTGCAACATTCAAGGAAGTTTTGTCTTGTGACAAAAATGTGGTCTGAATTTCTCACTTCAGAAGCAGTATTTTAGGCCAAGGAAAAAAGTGCACTACATGGAAGTTTAATAAACGCATGTGATCCAAAAGGCAACAGAGACATAGCAAAGCAACGCTCATTTATGCAGCAGCGATCAGAGGTTGCTGTACTAGCTAATTCATCTCTTACTGCTGAATAATGTTATGTGGGTATTATTTTAAAAAACATCCACAAAAATTTACTACTCTAGGACCAAAGCAAAATTGATGGTGGTAGCTAAATGTCAGCGGATTTCAAACCAGATGTACTATTTGGTGCTGCCACGAAATACACTGTCAATGCATTTTAAAAATGCCCCCTGCCCCTTCATCAGGTTTAAACTAAACATCTTTTAATTCAGGAAAAAAAAAAAAAAGTAGGTACTGGAAAGCTCCAACATGCTAAACCTATGAGAAAAGGATGAGCTTTTATAATGCCAGTCAGGTAGGTACCAGTTATACATAGATGTATACATAGAATTACTAATTTAAAAAAAAAATTGTACTGCAAGATGTATATAGCAGTATATAGTCTAAGAGCTCACCTAATGAAAGCAAGTGGTGTTTTTAGTTTCCGTCAGTATAATGATATATATATATATAAATATTGTTCTATTCTGATTTGATATAAAATGCAAGGGACTGTTGCCTTTCACCCTCAGTAAGCAGCACTTACTCAACAAATAGATATAATCCAAGAAATGAAAAGATAAGAGTTTCTTAGGCTTTTAAAAGTTTTGCCTTATAAACACACATTAATCAGACTGAAAATTCCAAGTAAGTGCTGTGATAATCTATGTACTCAGTACTAGTGGAAGAGACAGGGTTACATGAAGTAGTACGATTGACTCTACGTTCTCTTTGAAACACAGCTGGCTGGGTGCTAAGGATGAATTTAGGAGAATATTTCTAGTGAAACTTACTTCTATTAAAAATGGAAAATCACTGAATAGTCTGAACAATTAAACCCCATCTTGCTAACAGTACCAAGAATAAGCAAAAAATAACACAGGTCAGGGGATTTTTGGTTTCTTTTACTCAGTTGGGAGAAATCAGTTTTCCATTACACAATGAACAACGTAACAGAAGCACCACACATCTTAAACATTTCTGGGTCATCCCTTAGGAAGGTTTAGCGGTTTAATTCCTTGTAACTGCAAAAAGTGCAAAGGGATCTTCATTTCAAGCACCCAAAATGGAGGGGGAAAAATCCCCCAGTGCTATCAGCAAAGAATATGTAACAACACTTAAATACTGCTATGACAGAAATCCGCTTAGAAAATACATTCCTTACTATTAGAATAATCCAATGAGGTGTAGACATTTGGTTAAAATGTGGCTTAATATCCTTAAAGATTTCTGGATGTAGCATAATAACAAGTATTTTGCAACAGACAAACATTTTCAAAGAACATTTAGAGTTCATTAAAATTGACCAAAAAGACACAATCCAGATTCATCAGCTGAAAAGGCAACCTATTATAGGCAGACAGGTCTGTCCTGACAAATTGTAAGATCTTACAAAGCAGAGCCTTCGTGTCAAACTGCCTTAGGTAAAAAGAAATGTAACAAAAGTGCTCACAGATGGAGAAAGTATTCAACAACCGGTCTATTTTTTTATAAAAAGCTCTATGTTAAACATGTAAAAATAAATGAAGTGTTGAAGACCAAAGAAGAGAAATATGTGGGCCAAAGTCACCCAGCTTCAAAGTCCTTAAATGTAATTTAAAAAAAAAAAATTTTGGACCTCAACTACAGTTTCCAGAATCAATTTTGTTAAACATTTAGCTTCACAAACTCTGCAAAAATGAGAGTTAGTGCTGCTGTTAGTGACCTACAAAAGTCATGTGTATAATACATTATTGTAAAGATCATATTTACAAAATTTAATCACAAAAAAAGACTGCAAACTTCTGATTCTGGCTGCAGTGTCTTGCCTTGAGTTTTCTGAAGCTTTTTTTCAAAAAAAGATGAAAGATTATTGCTCTAATTTCCATACACAGAAACCATTACATTATGCAGTCTTTTCAAATAATTTTTAAGAGATTGTGTTTGTGAAGGAATATGAGTACACCCTACCTTCATATTAAGTCCTTATCAAAGACATTGCATTCATCCATTATATAGTCCTCTATAAAGTGCACTCAGCTGCACAGCAATATCTGAATATTAGTCACAATTGTGTTTAAATAATTTAAATTGTTTATCCTCTCTTTTCAACCCTTGGCTTCAACAGACAGGATTTTGGACTAGCATGTGCCAAATAATTTTGCACTGCTACTTTGCTTGGGAAATCCCTGACTCTTGGGATAAGAGACTAAAAGCAGCATTTCTATTGAGGGATTCTTATAAAAGAGTGAAGACTAAGAACTACATTCTCTGTCAGATATTGTTACAAGAGAAATCAGGAAATTCTTACCACTGTGACTTCTCCAGGCACTTTTGTGTGCCTGGGCTAAAGGGCTTTGGATAGCTACAGTAAACAGATAAGGTATTCCCGGAGTCTACTCATCAAATCTATTAAAATGGCATTACCAAATTCACATTCCTAGAGGAAGAGTGCCAAAAATATTAATGACATTTTTTTGTACCCCACATCATACAGTAATTCATAGGCTGCTTCTACTAAAATGTATTTTTGTTGGGTAGGGGTTTTTGTTGGTTTTATTTTCCTCTGGATGAGGAAATTTATCACTGGTTTCTGTTAAGCCCAGTATGACTCGCCATGAAGAATGTGTCACTTTCCTTTATAACACTAGTGCATTCAACCATTCTTGTTTGAAGATGTGGTTCTAGATGTCAGCAGTATTTCTGTTAAAGAAAAGATACTTTTATCAGAGAAGACATCTTTGCTGAAAGAAAGAAATGGTTTATGTTCTGCATTTGGAAGAAGGAACTACTGCCAATCAATGCCTAGAAGCACAAGGGCTTTTTAGTGCTCCACTTTGAAAATAAATTTCTAGAAGATAAATGCTGTCCTGGAATTTCCTAAACACACTATTTGGGTATCTTTATGTCATATAGGTTTGGAAAATCTGACATTTCACCTTTATATTCTCCTACTTATAAAAGGCATGCGGTGTATCTAAGTCTCCAAAACTTTACTAACCCCCAAAAGTCCTCATTATTCTGACTCCTTCCTCAGGTATGCTGCATAAAATTTCATGAGGTACTTTTTACTTGAAAAGATTTAGCTTATGTCAGTATTATGTTGCTCATCAGGCATTTTGTGTAAAGACTGTAGCAAAAGTGTATTTTGTATTACAGCTTTCTTTTCAGTGCCTGTTATTAGCACATTTTCACCTTAAATGAGGGGTCTGAATTTTCCATTGTTTCTGGCTATGCATACACAAGTTATTCTAAGGTATTGTAAGGGCAAGTATCATTATCAGTGTCTGCGAGAAGGAAACTGCACTAGCAGGATTCTTAGCCTGACTTGTAAGAGCTATTACATGTAATTTTCAAGATCTGCTGAAGATGCATTTCACAATGTCCATGGATTTTTTTCTGGGGTTTCTCCAGGTTCAGAAGTATTTCATCATCCTTTGTGCAGTTTAAGGCTTGGTCCTATCCATGATCCTTCAAAGTCAACAACTAATCCCAGCATACAGCTTGGCCTCATCGTGAATTTGCTTATGTATCATCAAAAAGAAAGTATCTCTTAGGACATAAAATTAATAGGCCCACAGATACAAACAGGATAACTGAGAACAGGATTGTGCAGGAGGGATGGATGTAAGCAGACTGTACTCAATAGAAGAAGAGTCAGCAAATCTTTTCATTAGTCTTGATGTACAACTTACCTGGTCTGGACCCATAGGCAGTCCTGACATAGGCATGGTATTAACACTCATCTGTCCAATATGGCCACTGCTGCCATTCACGTGCATCATACTGTATGCTGCTGGGCTACCTTGATGGCTGAACTGCTGCTGGGGAAAAGAACTGAAGTACAAAAGGACAAATAAAATTACCTTCCAAGAAGTCTACACACTGATGTATTGCCTTCCCTGCACCAGCTGTCAACACGTGAAATAGAAAACTGTTTTCACATTTACTTGTTTTTACCTAATATCTGTTTAACATGGAAACTCCCCTCCCAAAAGGAATTTGAGTTTTTAGAAATGCAGTTGTATGTGTATGCCTTAAGCAATCTTTTTGGAGGCTACTATTACAGCTGTATCATCTATCATAATACTATTTGATATTCTGTATTTCTCCACCCCCTCCCCCAAGTTATTTTTTCTTTAAATATTAAGTTAATATTTAAAGACTGAATGTTGCTTCTGGTTACAAAGATTGTAGAGGTCCAATATGAATCAATGGAGCTAAGCATAAAATAATAATTTTATTTCCTAAACCAGAGCAGGATGCAGGACAATACAGACAGTAGAAAGTTACTTTTGTCTCTTGTAAGTGCTTTTCCTGCTACATGCTATTTAACATAGTTTCTACTTTCAGCAAAATGAAAGAGTTTTTGAGAAACAGGTTGTAATCCTGAAGTTCACCTGTTTCTGGGGATGCTTCCTGAGGGCCAGCCCTTCATCTCTGAGGACTGGTACATTGTTGCTGACTGAGGATGCTGCAGCATAGGATTCTGGGAGGGTCCAATTCTTGATGATACCATTGGATTGGGAGGGCTTGATACTCTACTAAATGCAGGATCGGGTTGTTGGCTTATTCCTTAAAATAAAACAAAGGAGATAGATACAATATACTTCAGTTATCATTACCTAGTACTTCTAGTTCATCTTCTTGCAGTAACTGGAAGGAGAAAAGTCATCCTTTTTTGGAGCAGTATAGTCCATTTTTCAGAATGATTGGTATTTAGGTAGTTTGGATTAATAAAAAAAGGGAAAAGAAAACCAGACAAATGGAAAAAAAAAAAAAAGCCAAACATGTTAGTACTAGTACCATAATTAGGTGGATAGGGGAATTGCTGTGAAGGAACTTGAGCCATTGGAGGGCCTGTCAAAGCACTATCCATGCTTCCTGAGGTTGTCACATTTGGTGGTGGACTGAAGGCCTGAGGTTGCTGTTGCTGCTGCATCATCATTGCCATCCTCTGTTGTCTAAAATGGTGACTTATTAGTTCCCTGTTACGCTGAGCCACCATTTGAGCATTAAGAAAACCTTGCTGCTATCCCCCAAAGAGAAGAAAAATCATATTAGAAGATGTTTTTACAAATAAAATCATGTCAGAGTCAATCAAACTCATTCCTAAGACCCAGCAAGTCAAGGGAAACCCACAGGAAAAAAAAAAAATCATCAAAATATTAAGACAAAAGTTTTCATTAAGTTGTCATTAGTGCTAAACCAATGATGATATTTACACAAAAAACATGGCATACTGAATTGACAGCATGACCTAATGAACAAATCCTCCAGCAATCTCAGCAATAAGGGAGGCAAAAAACCCCCTTTTTAAAAAATTATGCAGAGGAACAAAACCAAAGAGGAATACTGCAAAGCCATGAAAGAAGGTTGAAATTCTAAACAGATGGCTACTGTAGTAAGTACTTACCTGGGATCCCACCTGTGGCTGCATAACTGGTCTCATCACTGAGTTAGTACCACTGACTGGATTTTCCATTTTTATTTCAAGACTTTGACGGGTCTGATTCATAAACTTGGAAAAAGACATTTTAGCACTATTAGCTTGAAAATAACAGTATCTGAAAAAAGTAATGGCAACTCCTGCAAAAACACTTTCTTTACAGACCTCTTGAATCCATAAAGTGCAATGGTTAATTTTTGCCTTGTCTTTAAACAAACTATTTGTTTAAACAGCTCAAACACACAAAAAGAAAAAGCTTTCAATCAGTGCAGCGTTAACTGGCTTTGGTTTTGTATTTTCCTTAAATTATCTCTCTTTAGGAATAAAGAGCAGATTATCTATTTATTTTAAACAGTAAGTGTCACAGAAAACCAAGAGAGAACACAGTTTTTCCTAGCATTGCCATTCCATGTGTGGAGAGAAAAGGGTTGAAAAGTGGAAGACTGGTAAGGAGAGAGAAAAAGGAGTTGCTTTTAGAATTGTTTTCTCTCAAGGACCAACTAGGCACCAGGGAGATGTTAGCAAATTCTCTGGCTGAGAAAATTTACATATTTATGTTTGCTCTGGTATGTTTGTCTGTCTACAGAGAAGAAACAGAATTTTCTCACAAAATATAGCAGGATGTTGTGAAAGACTTTTAAAAGCCTTTCCCACAGACTTGGGCCTCCATAAAGGTGGAGGAAGGGAGATAAGAGGATTTGGAGATGTGAAAGTACAGCCTGGTGAAGGACTGTGCACGCTCCAGGCCCTTTTGCTACGGAATGCAGGGCTCAGGCCTGGGTACTTTTTGCCCCTTCTAAAATGAGCTTAGCGGTGTACGCGTCTCTGTTTTTTCGAATCCAGGATGATGGAATAAACCTAACCTTTGTACTTCAGCTGTGTGTTGTTGTTGTTGCCTTGGTGTTACCTGCACGTATTCTGTTCACACACCATGTCACACAGCACTGGTTCAGTTCTCCTAATTTTATTTGTACACTGTATTTAATATCAAGCCTGCATTTTCACATGGGGAGTTCACTGCTGAAATCACGCACCAATTTTTTAAGCAGTGTTTTCAACCTAGTGTTAAGATCTATCTGGTTGTATCTATTCTCTCACCTTTCATTCGAAGAAAATACCTAAAATGACATCAAATCACTAAATGGAAAGCAAACCCCCTATATTGCTAAGCCAAATGATTAGTTAGAAAACACAGTGAGAAAGAAGTAACACCTGATTTACAGTAGAAATACAGCTCCGATTTAATGCTATCTGTGAGGTTCCAAAAAAATACTAAACACAGATAAAGAGATCATGCAGAGTTACGTTGTACAAAAGCACTGTTTCAGCTAGCAATCGTTTTGTGTGCTGCAGGAACCAATCCAATCTGTAGCTAGGGAGGCTGACAGGAAGAAGGAGAAACAGAAGGAGAAACACTTGTCCTAATAAATGTTCTTCTACTCCTACAGCCACCAGGCAATTCAATGAGAAGCACTGTCAGAATAAAAGATCCACCCTCTCCGTCATCTGTTGTTACATATGTAAAGCAACACAATTCCGTGTGCAAGTGACTCCATTCTGAAACATGAAGGAAGTGTAAAAGTAGGAGCAAAGAATTACCTGCTGTCCCTGGAGCCTCTGCTGGAGCTGCATGCGTAGCTGCTTTGGTGTGTTGGTCCTAGGTCTCATCACATTTACTCGGGGATGGATACTTTGCGGAGGAAAATTGCTTGGTTGGCTCATCTGATTCATCAATGAATTAAAAGATGGCTGTTGTCCCTGGATGTTACTAAAACTTCCTGGCATTGCTGCCCCTTGCCCTTGATAGGCTTGACCATATAACAAAGGCTTCTGGTCAATCATAACTGAAGATTCTTGACCTTGAAATGAATCTTGTTTGGGTTCCAAAGCTTGTCCCTTCAACAGAGACAGAAGTGCTTTCACTGGCAGTATATATAGAATTTCTAAAGTAGCAATAAAGCTAACTAAGCATAATACACCACTCAGCCATTTCTTGGGTAGAACATAGCATGGACAGCTACTGTTAGTTTTGTCTCCAAACTAATGAAATAGCAAAAGTGATTTATAATAATAATTCTTTTTAAAATCAGTTTTGCTGCACACTGCATACACAGGCAGACCAGTGTCACCATTCAAGCCATATTTGTACAAATGATGGTGTCATGTGGGTCTTAGCAACTTCCAAAGTACTCACAGAATTTCTTTTTTCTATTTGCTAGCCATGCAAATTCAACCTGGAACTGAAGGAGAGGGAAGCATCCACATCACTGAAAGTCAAATAATTCACAACCTAAGCTCAGCTGACAGCAGGCTACTAAGGAAACCCAACAGAATTCTCAGCTTATAGAATTAGAACGAGCTACACCCCAAACTCCACCTATATATATGAAGGCATTGTACAATAAACTTCTGTAAGAATATACTGCTTTGTATTTCTTGTCATGCACAAGGAATTTAATCCATAATGAGCTACTCCTTTGAAAATCTAAATGTTGACTAGATTGACTAAACCCTAGTCAATCTAAATGTTTCCTAAGGGAAATGTATGAATACGAAGATGAGGATGTGATGAGACAAAGTAAATGAGGAGGCCCTCTTGACATTCTTTTCAAGTAATAAAATACTATTGGTCTTTGGAAAATAAATGGCCAAAATATCTGTTTACTTACTTGGTTTACAAGATCAGGAATTCCTAATGCTCTGTCAATCTCTTCCAGACTTGTGACATCTGTATTACTCAATAGTGTGTGCAGCTGATCTAGAAGTGCCCTTTCATCATTCTGGCCTTCCATATTTGGTGCCGAACATAGGAGATCATCCAAAGAGCTTCTAACTAATTGTCTATAAATAAAAAAAAAACCCACTAAAATCACAGAATCAATAAGGTTGGAAAAGACCTCCAAGATCATGGAGACCAACCTTTGAGGGAATACCACCTTGTCAAGCACACTTAGAGCACTAAGTGCAACATCCAGTTGTTTCTTGAACACATTAGGATTGGTGTCTCCACCACCTCCCTGGGCAACCCATTCCAATGCCTGACCACTCTTTCAGTGAAGAAATTCATTACAACCATTACAAGGAAAACTATAGTTTTTATATAATATATTGACCTGGGTATGATTAAATATTATAGTCACCCAACTTAAATCCAAAATTTATGTCCTAAAACGTCCAGTCACCTTCCATGCATCCTTAAACACATATAAATTCTGTTTTCTCCTGGTTTTGCCATGTGCCACAGAGATATGATTTCAGAGTCTCCCATGTCTTTTTTCTGTGCCTCCCAATTCAAGGATTGATAGATTTTGTTAACAATGACTTTTGTGGAGCTGGGTTAAAGAATATCCCGTGACAGAAATGGAAATATTTCTGAAACATTCCAGAAATGGAATTCTGCCTCCAATCTGTTATCCCCACTGCATATGCTACACAATTTTATTTCCAGGTCTTAAATTCTTCTGACAGACAGTGAACAGTTGTATTTAAAATTGCCTTAAAACCTTCCCCAATTCTACCTGTTTTGTGAACCCCGTGACGCTTGCTCCATGGACATCATATTGTCAGGCCACAATCCAGGTTGGTTAGAAGGTCCAGGCTGTCCATAGGGATTACCTCCCATGTCAATGTTTAACTCATTTGGCCCTGCAAGGTAAAACATTTGTGTATTTTTTAAAAACTGAAGGTTTCATCTTGCTCTCCCTAGTGTTCAGTTAGGATGATCACACAAATTGTCAAGCAGCTTCATGAGCTTTCCATTATTATGTTTTACAGTGCATACACACATGAACTCACAGTCAAGATCATTTCACATATATAACAGACCACAGATTTAAATACAGCAGACAGTGATCTGGACCTGCTACCTACTTTTTTCCCTCTACCTATATAGACATACAGCACTACATAGGAGAGTTTGTCATCCCATTATTCCCCAGCATCTGTATGAATCACTTAGCATCAATGACTTCTAGGAAGCTAAGGTGGAAAATTCTGACTTAGTCAGGACTGCACAAAGTTCTTCTGTATTTAATCTTATATCCATTTGTTGCATTGAAATAGTAAGTCTGTTTGAGGGAACTGGTGACAGCTCTGGTAGCTTTCCATTTTAAGAAAGGAATGCTGTCTATTTAAACTGGTTTGGGGCATACTGGTATTGGCATAGTAGACTGGAGAACTTCAGCTCTAGACTAAACCTTTGTTAGACATATAAAACAGAAAAAACCCACGGGCTTTAAGACTGTTCATATTTTAGACATACAGCTTATTTTCTTTCATGCACATAAGAATACTTCGAAGAAAAATGGTATTTGCAAGGTGGCTTTATATAAAGTCTGGCTCCATGTAAAAAAAAAATTGAAATACTTGAGAGAAAAACTTTAAAAGACATTGATTACCAAGAAGCTAACAGAAAAAAAAATCCATATCAAATAGGATGAATTAAATTAACCACAATGCTAGTATCTTTACATATGGAATCATAGATGCCATTTAGTTCCTGGAATTTAGCAGAGAAGTACTGCACTAAAGAAACACACAGAAATTATCCCCCCACCCAATCTTGGGACCCAGAACAAATTATCTGTGTATGAGACACACAGCACCAGAAGAAAACAAGAACATCACCAAAAAGTCATCAAATGTCACAGTCAGGGAACAATAACAGTCTCTACCTCAAAAAGCCTTTAAATAAAATTCTAGCATTTTACCAATAGTGCAAAGATTCTTATGATGAATGCTTACTAGGAAACCAGGGAAATAGTGCTATGTGGGACAATAAGAAGTTAAGAACTTACTCATGTGAATCATTTGCTGTTGCAGCATTGGCCGATGACCAGGTATGCCGTTAGAGCGAACAGGCAGCCCAGACACAGAGCCAGCCTCCGGGGGCCTCGGAAGGGTTGTACTAAATTCAGCTCCTGGTCTCAACATTGCAGCAGAACTTGCAGATTCCAATCCGTTCACTTTGGAGTTTGGCAAACCCCAGTCTCCTGGCTGATGCTGATTCATCGCCACATTTCTGTGGGGAGCACTTGCTATAATGAAGAGCAGAAGACAAATATTTATTATCTGGAGTACATTATGTATTTTGGTTTTTGAACTATTTTGCTATTTCATAAAAGTGCACCTGCTAATGTCAGAGCAATTGACTGACGTCCTACAAAAGCATCTAGAGCTCACCATGCCAAGTTCTAAATAATTCAAAAACTATTTACGTCTAAATATACGTAAAATTCACAATGGCTGGCTGCCACTGAACTGTTCTTGCTTCTATATATCAAAAGCACATGTTAAACAAAAAACTCAAAATAGTAAAAAATAATATAACTACTTATAGTAAAGTACTAGTAATGACACAGGTAGTAAACTGTTAGGTTCTTATAATTTTAGCTAAGATAATAATTCAGAAGTATTAATGATGGTAAAATTAAAATTCTTTAATGTTAAAGTTTCTTCTAACTGAAATTTGTATTTTAGTCTAGCAACTTTTTTTACATTAAAGCTATTTCCTTTACAATGACAGCTGTTTGTATACAACCAACAAACCCAGATTTGCTCCAAAATTTTCTTGGTTTTCAATCATTCTTGGACTTCCACCCATCAAGTTTTGCTTTTGTAACATGGAGAATGCATTGACATTCCTCACTGAAGCACCTGAGCCCATAGGGCTGTCTAAAGACATGGCTCTGTTAAAAGGTGGGCGAGTAGTCTGCACAGACTGGGGACTCTTCACACCTGTTAAAGAATTAAAAGATGCATGCAACTGTACATTTTAAATAAAATATGCTATTAAAGACTAAAATTAGTCTCTTTATAAACTCATACACTTGATCTTAAGCAAGCCAGGAACAGTTATGTTGGCTATGTTTTCACAACAAAAATTCCCATTTTGAATACATAGTTAGGACCTTTTGCAAAAAAGGCAAAGGCAGTTCCCTGTGGCCCTACACAAAAAAAAAGAACTCCCTTTTAATTTAAGTTCTGTAATGACATGGTGAGTTCCTGAGCACAGTGTCCTCTCTGGACAATTAACCTACTGTGCTTCACAGCCAATGGTGCCAGTGGCCTTACGTGTTCTTGTACCTGGTTTTATATTTTTCATTACCCATGCTTCACCTCCTTTGCTTTTCTCAGCAATCCATTGCCCTATATAACCAAGAGATGACCAGTGTCATGAAAGAAAGCAACGACTGCCATGATGCTGGTTTATCAGCTAGGTTATCCTCCCCTCCTACTGAGGAAGGGCATTCCTTTTGATGGCAAGGAGGCGTAGTGATTAGAATTTACTGGCCACAAGATATTTTCACACAGAATAAGAAAGAAATTAAAAGCTTGTCACCAATCCCATATTATATCCCTAGTCATCAGCGAGGGATAAAAATGCTCAATTTTAATTTACAGCTCACAAAACATCTTTCTTGATGACTTGTCTCTGAGAAATCTACATTAGACAAAGCCAGAATAAATCATAAAACAAGGAACTGAATGTTATGGCGAGTGCTGTCAAGACAGCTAATAGTGTACATAATAGTTTATGAAAGCATAATTAGCTATTTTGCATTACATTTGTCCTTGAAGATGTAGGAGATGAAGAAGGTATTCTCTAAGGGTATGAGGATGCATTATGTTTACATCAGGTAAGAAGAAAATCCTACTTTTAAAACCCAGGGGGTAGATTTAATTCCTTACCCAACAGGGCATTTCCTTGAAATAATGCTTGCTTTGTTCCAGGGTTATTTCCATTTGCAGAGATAGCATTATTGTAAAACTCAGAACTAGTAAGATCACCTAGAATTGCATCCAAATTATCCAAGTCTCCATTCATCTGAAAATGATGCAGTAAAACACCAAGGTTATTTACTCTCATGTGGCTATACTTCAATTTTTACTTACATCCTCACTAATCTTAAAGAATATGACTGGGAGACAAATGTTTTAATTCACTGACGCTATCTGGAGCTACCTTTTCACTTCCAAAGAAATTCAGATACCATTTAGATAACTTTTTTTTAGAGTATTTTCTTTAGGTAATTTTGAGAATTAGCAGAAAACACACATCATGAAAATGAAAAGCACTTCTGAATATAAATATTTCAAACATCACAAGTTACAAAGATAAAAACACTAATGATAGTGAACATTGAGAATGTGTACCATTCATTGATAAATAATGTATCTATCATACACAAAGAGCTAATCGTGAACACTACAAGACATGAAAATTAGGCACAGGTTTTTCCAGTCAGTTGGAGCCCTAACTTTCTTTACAAATTTGTATTTAAATCAGATAGAGCTTCAATAGAAAATAATTCATATATAGTGGATCAACATCTTCATGAAAGAAGCTTCTCTGAATACCTTAATTACATCTCAGAAGCAAGTACTAAAACTACATGTTGTGTACTACTACAGAGTTGATACTGACTTTTCCATAAGTAGTACTCAAACAATGTTATAAGGTGTTTTATTATAGTCAGCCAGTAGCTAATACAAAAAAAAAAAAAGTGGTGGGTTTTTTTTGTTTGTTTGGTTTTGGGGTTTTTTTTGTTTGTTTTGGTTTGGTTTTTTGGTTTTTTGTTGGGTTTTTTTGGTTTTTTGTTTTTTTTTTTCTATTTACCCAGTTATTACTGATTTGGGAAATTCAAGGTCTAAGAAATCTATATATCTTCAGTAAATTCTGCCATACTGACCAGTACTACAAAGTACTGACCAGTTTACTAGGAAGTTCCAAATCTTAGGACTTAAATACAAAACCATTATATACAGATTATAATTTTAAGAACATCTGTTCCTAACAAGTGTACTGCTGATTTCAGAATAGTTGCTCTGTGATGCTGGTTTTCTGCATCTTGACATTTCTTGGAATTCCATCTCTAGAATTTATTTATTTGTATTTATTTATACAAATTATATATACATTTATACATTTTATTATGTATTTATTTGAATGGTGGAGATATATATATATATTTGGAAGAACATATTCCCTCATTTAAAGAAAGAAAAAGAGTGCTAAAACCAATGAATGAACTAAACCAAATCATTGCTATTTCAAGTATTACACATTTTTGTGTATTGTTTATATTTTCAAAACAAAATCATGTTTTACCTTTTGCTCTTGCATTGCCAACTAAGTACAGAAGCAGTTACGGGCCCATTTCCTACTAAGCCATAAAATCAAATATGTGCTAAGATCTAATTTTAAGGAATAACGTGCAAATATTACCGTAATCATACCATAACTTAAAAACATTAGTCCAGGACCTCAGGACATCAGATTTGGTTTTATATATATATATATATAAAAAATGGTAATTTTATATATATTATATATATATATATATATATCCTGTAGTTCTTTTTGTTAGTGCTTTTTCATTCACAATTAAATCCAAGTTTATTGTTTCACATCATTTGCACAGAACCTTTTTAGAAATGTTTCCACATGCACACTGTAGAGTGTTCTATATTTAGTCATTCACTTAATAATAAAATATTGGTTAGCTTACTGACATCATTTTACATTATACCGTACCTCCTCTGCTGGCTCCATTTTTATTTTCATCTCTTTTTCTTGGCTTGAAGTGGGAATTGCAGAACTTGTGCATTGTCCCATCTTATTATCCACACCTTCTACTTTAGGCTTCAGCTCTTTGGAAAGCGGTTCCTTAATATCATCTTTATCTAGTAGATATCTTAGTAAAGCATTGTTTTCTTTCTTCTTTGGGCTTAGTTGTTCCTGCTTGACAGTGTCTTCTCCACAGGAGGTTGTGTTACTAGCATCGTGATATGTGTCTTTACCAGTAGCTTCAGCTGTGATCTTGGCCACCTCTGCTGGAGAATTACCATTCTGCAACAATTTATGTAAAATCCTGTGCTTCTCTTGCAGGAGCGACCCATGCATGTTTGAGGAGGAAGATACCCCAGCAGATGTTGATGAGGAAACTCCTGAAGGACTGGTAACGCTGGTAGAAGATTCTTTACAATTTGAGTCTAAAGGTGAGTTTGATGCTGTAGAATGTCCTCTTTCATCTGAGGAGCACGTAAGTAGCTGAAGGAGTTTTTTATGCCCTTTGCTCTCAGATGGTCCTCTCTGACTTTCAGATGCCTCCAGATTTCCCTCTTTACTATCTTTTTCACTAAAGAGATCTCTGCTGTTTGACTGGCAGATGGAACTTTCCACTTGGTTTTGTTCACAATACAAACCAGAAGGGCTTTTGGAGTCCTGGGTACCTGTTTTAATTTGCTGAGTTACGCTAATGTTTGGGGAATTATCCAATTTTGGACCCGGTGAAGAAAGTGTTGATAAAAGGGAATTTCCAACACCCTCACTAATGGCTTGCAGAGCACTAAGAGAACTGCTAGAAAAAGTGCTGTTGCTAGTGTTGCTGGCAGATCCCATAGGCGAGTGCATACCTGTATCATGTGACAGAGATCAAATTTATTAGATTACAGTACTGCCTGTATACACTCTTCCTTTGGATTATGTCTGATTGCCACATTGAGTTAATACATGAAGTCAGGTATACTACATTCAAGTAACACATATAGGGTCATATAGAACAGTTAAAATGGATGAAAGATGGAATTCAGATAAAAGTGAGAAAAAATAGCTTAAAAAAAAAGAGCTTTTAGCAAAAATAAAATACCTGTAACTGGAGAATACTGGTGTGAACTCATTTTTGGACTCCCTCGATTCCTAGGAGATACCATTAGATTCTGTTGGCTGGAAGTTAAGCCAGGACTGCCATGTGGTGGGCTACTTATATTTAACCCAAAACTGTTACTCTGATAAGCAGAGGACTGCATGCCAGTTCCAGAGTTCCCTGGCCCCATATTCCCAGGGCTTCCAAATCGAGCGCTGGTGAGCTGACCCACTGCATTGGGATCTCCCATCCCATAGTTTCTGTTCTGCATTGGCATGGCTTGACCAGGTGACATGTTCATAAGACCATTAACAGAATTTGTGTTTCCAGTCACAGTTGTCCTGATGTTTTGCCCAACAGAATTAGGATTTGGCCGATATCCATTTTGTTCTCTGTAAATTCAACATCAGCCCCAGAAACCCAAAGAAAACAAATTAAAACCTTATTTGGAATCATGTGGTACAAATACATTATTAATTAATTGCCCAAATATTTTTCCAAAAAAGAGCAGCAAGAATTCAAGCTTCCACAAAAGCAGAACTAAGCCATGACATTCATTTATTCACTACAGAAATGTTTGATCCTTTGAAGGCTTTGAGTTATAATCACATACAGTATCACTGTCTCAAAAAGCTTTTATCAACGATCAGATTATTAATCAGATTTATCCATTTAAAGATCCTCCTTCTTTCATTCCCTTCCTGAGTCAATGCCTGACACCCTTCTACTGGGCACATTAACAGTGTGTGACCCTGAACAAGCTCAGTTACTAATTTTTCAGCACCTGGAGGCACTCTAATGCCAGAAGGAGGCAGATTCCCTCCAAAGTGACATTTCAATTATTTTTGCAAAGAACAATAACAGATCATAAGAAATACTACCTAAGGTACATTTCAGTTATGGATTATGTATCTGAGAGGGTTTTGTTGTCTTTTTAATTGGTCTGCAAAAGCACATGACTGAGCATCTCTATTTCCAGTGTTTCATCAATGCTACCACAAAAGACTAATATAAACATAACACAGGTTTTGAGCGGGTATTGAGTAAAAAATTCTCTTTTGACTCTGACTGTCTTTCTGCACATAGTTAAAATGGGCCTCTGCGAGGTTTATACATTTATTTGTATGCTATGCAGCTCAGTTTCCCAAATTATTCCCCATCTGAGTTTTAATCAGGTAAAATATTTTAGAATGCTATTTTTCTCAGGTTGTCTTCAAGGTCAGATGTATTTTTTTTAAACTGTGACACTTAAATTATAAACAGATACTACTAAGTTCACCTTTGAAGAAAGTGGGTAGAGACAAATCCATGGCGGTCATTAGTTACAGGATTTCGAAACATTTTACTCTTCGTTTGTGCTGTCACTATTGTACCATCCGCTAAAGAAAATCTATACAATGGGGTTTCAGCATGACCTTGTGTGTAAGCTGTAAAGGGAATACACGAATATAGTTAATATTTAAAATCCCAATAATTATTAGTATTAATTATATTTTTGACATAATACCCTTCATTTACTGAAGATTACCCCCCCAAAACACAAAAAACTTTAAAAATAAATAAATGAATAAAGAAATGAATGAATAAATGAATGGATAAACAAACAAACAAACAAACAAACAAACAAACAAATAAATAAGACCCACTCAAAACATACACAGAGAAAAAGGAAGTATTCCACTATTTCTCCTCTATCAATAGAGGGAAGATAAAAGCAAACAAGATTATTTTGGTGCTGTAATATTTTGTGCTCACCAGACACAACTGGCAAAGTTCTGCATTTGTTAACAGATTTCCAAGGCTAGATTATAGAGCCCCTGGCTCCTGCTTGGGGAAGAATTTTTAAGTTTGCTTCAATCAAACAATTGTGGAAACTATTGGTTTTCAGTTGAGCTTCAAGTCTCGTGTTAATTTAGGATTCATTGATCAGTTATGTTGAAGAACTTTCAATGGAATAGAAAATCTATTTGCTGACAGTATGAGTTTCTCTTTATGTAACATCTCCTGTGCTTGAATTACTTTGTAAATCCTTCAAAAAGACTAGAGTTTGGAATAATTAGGAAACATTATCTTTCTTACTGAAGACTGTGGCTGTACTTCACTTATCTATCAAGGTTATCAAATTAGCATTACAAAATATGTGGCACTGGAACACTGAAAATATTTTGAGCCCTGTGTCTTGAGAATAAGAAAAAAGCATCAACACAACTGTTATCACTTTCAGAGAGTGGTTCTTTATCAAAGGAAAGAGTGAAATAAAATATCATCAAACTAACATACCAAAATAAATACCATTTGTTATTTAACCAGAAAATAACAAAGTAATGATAATTAAAAATGACATATCATTATAGAAATATCATTGTCTCTGTCATTGCTGTGGAAAAATAGCTTCCTTGAGGATCCCAGATCATGTATCTGGTATTTTCCACATTAATTTCCAAAACAATCACATTGAAAAAATCCAAACAACTTCCAGCAGAATTCCTCATTCTCAGGAGGTCATCCTCCTTCAGCTTGTAAATGAATCACAGTAATTAACAAAAACCATGGAAAAAAAGGAACACAGGCAGAATTTAGCTTTTATTTTCAGCAAAAATTACAGTCCCTAGGAGAAGCAATGTAATGACCCAAACATTGTAAACTGATTTTTACCTTCATGATAGTGGCGTTTATTTGACCATGACTGCCCGTCATTGTGGCATAAGAACCTCTGAATACAGCGACGAATTATATCTTCGAAGCCAGGTCTCATGGAAGATCGCAATGAGTTTGTATCAATGTTGACAAGTTTGCCTTAACAGGAAAGAAAATATACAAGTTGAACCCTTTATGACTGTGACAATTCTTTTTGTATAAATATGGTACATTTCCTAAGGCTCCAATATAACCCTTTTAATCACCAAATTCTGAACATGCAGAAGTTACATTTATGAACTATCTGCCATATAAGAATATGATGCTGCTTGTTAAAGCATCACTATTCAAAGGAATTTATGTAACTAAGAGGAAGTTAATCCCCCACAGGTCAATGTCAGAGCTTTAGAAAACAGTAACTTTCATCTCTGGTTACAGGCACCTAAGGGATGCACACAGAGTAAAATTTTAAAAAATAGCAACCAACTACATCAAACGAACATCGTAAACACAAAGTCCCATTTAGATTATACAACTCTTTCAATTTAAACAGCATAAGCCATAACTTTAAACATTAGCTCATGTATTGTATAAAAATATAAGCATTTTTAAAGGACTTCCAGTCTTTTAGGAAGTCCTAAATGACTTCCAGTTATGACCTAAAATACATCTTCCGCGTAAAGGAAAGCAGAACGACAACCACTTGAAATGCTAGCTAAAGCACAAGTAATGCTTTTTACCAACCTACCAAAAAGCAACATAGAGAAGAAAATGCTTCCCACAGGTTTTATTACACCTCACTACCAACAATGGTATATTGTAAAAAGTAGTTGGGAATTCTCAGTATGAATTCTGTTAGTCACTCCATATACAGCATACACACTCCATTTATTTGAAACAAGAGCACATGGACAAAGAAGACTCCTTCATACCTTCCTCCTGGGTATACTTCCTACCTGAAAGATCATGTCTTGTAATAAAGCTCTCTGGATTTGCTGGAAATACCCTTTCTGAAGTTGTGATACGACGCGCCACACAAATCATGCAGGATTGCAAATCTGTATTTAAAAAAGAATGTTTCTTCTTTCATCATCTCATGTTTTACTGTGTTGAAGAATCTAATAAAATAGCTGAAGTATTTTTTGTTGTTACAATGGAAGTACAGAGAGTAAGGATTAAAGCTGCTGCATTCTTGAAAATGGTTTGCTAAACATCAAAGAGCTTTTCACAGAAATTTCTATGCATGACAATTCTGCAAAAATTCCTACCTTCCCCCTCTTCCATCATAGCTCTTGGCTGTGATAAAGCGAAGCACTGCATAGTATCATATCTTTGACGAATATCCTGGTAGCTGCCTACATCTTCAAAGAGGTCATGAGAGCTTTTCACCATCATCCGGCAATTGAATGTATGGCTCTTCTGTCTAGGTGCTTCATTACTCCAAGAAACTCCATTAACTTAAAAGAACACAGTAAGAATTCATACAGATTTTCAGATACAATCAACTCATAACTGATTGTTCTTAATTTAGATACCCTGTTCCTAGATTACAGACAATAAAGGCTATTTTAAGATGCCTTCTCAATATACCATCAATATAGCTTGGTATAAAAATAGGAATATTGAGAACCAAGTAAAAAGCACTCTTTCTTTTGCATGACACTTTAAGTCACTTGATGGAGTGCTGGAAAGTCATTCACATATTTTAAAAACAAGCAGTTCCTTCAGTCAGCCTTGTGGTACTAGGGAAGGTATTCCTTTAGTGTCGCTCTTTTAAAGTTATAGCTAAACAAAATTCAAAGGCTAAAGTAAAGTGTGAATTTCTAGCACATTTATTTCTGATAGCATGCTACTGTAAAAACACAGTAGTATTTATCAAGATTAAGATATTCTTGTAGTAAAATATTCTTTATATAACTAATATGTTTTGAAAGGTTATTTTTGTCTTCTTTGATTGTTTTCAAATAGTCTACTAAGTGTAGTAGATAAACTTTTACTACCTGAAGATTTAGGTAAGTTTTTAAGAAAGTCCTTCCGGTCCTCTTCATGCAAGATACCATACACACTTGTATTAACCAAATCTTCTTGTTTATACTGCAGATACTGTGTGACATTTTCTGATACAAATACTATGTTCCCATCTCGATTTACAACAAAGAGGAAGCCGTCCAATGCCTAAATATTAACATGACAACATATCGTGTAAAACGGACCGATTAATGCTCAACATAATTTAATTTTAAAAGTGCATGTGATAAATGTGAATTTATAATATATTCACTTATTTTCAAGGATAGAGATGGAGTTTTAAATTCTTCTTTGAGGAAAAATGCGTATGGTAGGGAGTTATTTACATAATAATAATAATTAATATGTCCATGTGATATTCCATTCAGCTTTCACATTCATAACCAGCCTTCTTGTTTCATTCTTGATTCATATGAACACTAGATCACGAATTTGTACCGTTAATTCAATAGTTAGCAAATTGAAACAAGAATTCAGTAGGAACAAGCAGCAAGTCATGAACATGAAGACATTTCCACTATCAAGTGATGAGATAGGAGGAGCTAGCCAAATACTGTATGTTCTTAACTGAAAGAGAAATTCAATATCTATGTTAAAAAACAAAGCTTCAAAAATGCTTTCATGAACTTGTAAATATCAGATTGGTTTTCTAGGCATAAAGAAAGGCTATCTGCTATGTACCTTTGTTTACTGTTAATCTTGGGTTATTTTACTTGATGGCAACATTCATTTAAAATGCTTCATAATTTAGTAACACAAATGCAGACATACACATAACAAACCTCTCCTTGCAAAAACTCCATTTAATGTCTATCCCCTAGAAGAAATAAAGTATTCCTTGTACAAATAAGCACTGCTTCAGTAGTAATTTGCTAATGACTGCTGGAGTAAATAAATATGAGAAAAAGTCAAAGGCTATTCCATGTCCTTCTACAGAGAATTTCAGCAAAATTAAGAAAACATGATAGATTTTATTCCTGAACCTTTCAAACATACTTCTGCATGGTGCTTGCATACTATTTTATTACTACAGGATTGCATACTTTATTGTAATATTTTCCCCTGCTGTAAGTATTTGCTTCCATAGGGGTTTACTAGGGCCTAATTTGTACTTGCCTGTAATAAAAGAGGTCCCAATGAATCCTTGTCAATAACTCCTTGACCCGTGGATGATACATCAGCTTTCTGAACATCATCATCATTAGAAACTGCTTTTCCTGAAAGCCAAAAGATACATTTCCATAAAGCAACTTTTCATGTGATAGCCACATTTTAATATTATGAGCCATATCCTAGGGAGAGTGTGAAATAAAGGCAAAAAGAAGCACAAATGAGAGAGGAGGGCTCATATACTGTTGGCCGCTAAGACCAGAAAATATGTCATGGCCACATAACGCCAAAGTCTTTGCTCACATAAATTGACTTGGCAGTTGAAGCTGACATGATGAACTTGCTTTGTGAACATTTCTTGTTGTTTTTCAGACACTGTCTGATGAATACCTGCTTAGTCTTTCAGTAGCCATTAAAAACACTCATATATCTCTTATGTTTTTACTTTGATCAGCTCATTATCATTGGTCACAGTCTTCAGATGCCATCACCACTGTTCTTCAAAAAGGCTTTGATTCATGTTAACAGCTGCGTGCCTGTATGTGTATATACGTGTGTGTATGTGTGTGCATGCGTACAATAAAGTCATATTTAAATAATCAAAATATCCTCAGTTAATTTATTGCACGGGAAGGTGGAATGGGAATTCATGCCATGCAGCAGAATTACAGAAAAAACACTGTGTGCTTTATTTTGTGGTACTTGCTGGCTGGTTAAGCAGACCACAGGAGGAGTACAACATCTCAACTCTCTAATGAAATATTAGAATTCACACAATGACAGTACAAAAAAACCTTAAAAACAAAAGACAATTTTTGAAAATTGTTTTAGCATAAGATGTGGCAATTTACCGCAACAGGTAGGATACACACAGCAAATTCTGTTTTTCTAGTACTTTACTGCCCAAATGACACATAGAAGCTTGGGAGGTTAGTCATTGGGAGGTGGAGATGGGGCTGGAGTGGTGTTTAAAAAAATAAATTATATATACTCCTCACTCTATATTTCAAAACATGGGTTTTGCATACACCTGTCGGTTTAAAAAAAATAATATATCACTTAGGTTTACCCTAGCTGACAGAATTTACCAAGATATGATGCATTGCTTCTTTCTCCTTTGCTGAGCTGGCTATATTCTGAGTCCATTCAATCACACTAAAAAAGCAATTTAAAAAAATCCATAAAAATCACTATCTCTGATTAGAGGCTTGCCCATAAGAAAAGGATAGGTTTCCTTGAAGCGAAAGGCAATGGCATGTATTCTTCATACCAGTGAGTATTTGGTATAGAGTACAAGCAGATGTTAGAGTACCATCTCCTCTTTTTTTAACTTGTCTGTGGTACAAAACTGGTAAGAAAGGCCGTACGCAGTTTTAAAATCCTGATTCCCAATAAAAAGTGATGATAAATACTTGTTTACTTTAAAATAGAAAATTACTTAAGGCGCATTTCAGGTTTGAATCAAGTCAAAGTCCAAAGACCTCCTCAGTTACATGCTATTGTGAAAAACTACTCAATTTCCCAAGCAACTACTGCTACAAAAAAAGAATCACAATGAAATTAAACTATTAATCTTGACTTAGCAGGGAACTGTACCTTGCTCTTTTATTTGTCGAATCTGTCTCACAGTTTCTTTTAAGATAGCACATTTGTCTGGTTTGACATTGAAATTGTCAATGTCACTCAGATTAGCAGATATCAGCTCAGCCAGTTCTTCAATGTATTTGCTTTCCTGCTCACGTCGACGCTTCTCACCACTGCAGACCAGACTAGGAATCAAGAACATTATTTTGTATAGTTATATACCATCCTGTACAAAACCTGTGCTCACTCTGTGGACAATAATGCACTTCACTTAACACCCACCCATTAAACCTAGGCAGTAGTTATTCTTCCAGCAAACCTGAATCTGAAGGGCAAATGTGTATGTTTTGTTACACTGCTGTTTGCTTTGGGGTTTGTGTTTGTGTTTGGTTTGCATATTTTTTAAGAATTTTAAGTACAAATTGATATCAAGAGAACAGAAGAAAGCTATTAATAAAAAAATACTTCTGCTTTTACTCTTTTACTCTACTGTCAGATTTAATGAAAAGAGCAGCTGCTTTTGTTATAAAATTGCAGCACTCATACAGAAAGTATATTTTAATATTAGAAATTGCTTTACAGTTGCTTAAAATTTACTAGACAAATGAAACTGAATTTTAGCTTCCTATTAACTCCCTTCAAGTTTGATTGTAGAGAGATGATTATAGAAGGAGATACCTTATAAATTTCTAGGCATCAGGACCTAAATGCCATCTCAACATGCAAGAAGAGCAGAATCCCAGACAACCTAATGTTGCTGGATAAAATGTCTCTCTCAAATTCTTTTTCCTACCCAGGTTAATGTGCTGAGTAAAGGGA
>NC_089662.1:15324255-15450791 GCF_037042795.1 Molothrus aeneus
ACAAACCTGCCAGATTAGATATATATGACACTCATCTCCCCTCACTCCCAAGAGAAAAAAGGAGCACAGACACAGATGAGAGAAGAAAGCCATGTGAGGTCCTGTTATGCTAGGATCAACAACACACTGAGGGAGGAAAAAAATTTAATGGATCGATGCTATGTATCTAGTTGGAGTATTTTAGAACACAACTAGAACTATAAAAAGATGTTCAAAATTGGTTTTGGTCTTCTAACCACAATGAAACAAAACAGATCTAGGCAGTTAGAAATTAAGTACTATTTTATCCTTCTTACAGAAATTTCCAAATTAAGTGTAAATTTCATTTACTGCATTCTAGTTCAGACTGCAGTTCTTTACCCTGTACAGCAGTGGCAATAAATGGTGCTAAATACTTAGTTAATAGAGTTAGACTTGTCAGTTAGAGAGAACCTTTTTGCATAACATAACCCAAGCATTAAGAAATCTTTCACTGAAAAAGTTCTTTGTCTCCACAAGCAAAAACTACCATTATGACAATTGTTAAAAGAAACTGGACTAGGATGACCAAATTCCTAGGAGTCAGTGATAACATATCACAAGGACAAGGAACTGATAGAACTAAATGAAGTTTATATTAAGGTATAAGAGGCTGGTGGCCAACTGGTTCAAGAAGCTCTGCAGAACAGAATATGAGCACCCTGTTGAACAAGAAGTTAGTTAAACACAAGTCAGCAGTGTATACTAGCAGCAAAGACAACCAACCCCTCAAAGGGTACCAAATCAGCTAACTGCTGCCAGGACAAGCTATCTAAGGAAAAAAAAAAAAGAAAAGAAGCATGTGTATTACTTTTGAGAAGTGTGTGAGTGCACGGTAATACTTTTTGAATTACTTGACTGACTGAATTTTTGCTTATTGGCTTCTTGTCAGTGGTGGGGGATATCTGCTGTAGTTTTTCCTAAAGTCTAAACTGAAAGGACAAAGACACACAAGAACAGATTTGCATGAAGCAGCATGGAGGTTTTTAATTCTACACATCGAGAATTTAAAAGAACATTCTTCCTACAGCAGTACAAAATTTTGAAAGCTAGACAGGACAAAGGACTGGATTGCTCTAGCACATGTAAAAAGGCCCAGAAATAAAATGGCATCTTTTTAAAGTAAAAATTCTCTTTGCAGCTAATAAAATGTTACAATGCTTAACATAAAATTCTATCATAACCAATCTTCATGCCAATCGATATATATTACAAAAGGAAGGATAACATGTTTTTAAAATGACAACAGAATTAAACCCAATAATCAAACATAATCTTCCATTTGAAATAAACAATTACAAAAGATGCCTAACTCTGTACTATGGGCATGAACTGTACAGATAAGAACTTGGTCTTACACATAAATACTTGCTAGAGAAACAGGATGAATAAGACAAACCCAACAGAGAGATGGAAGAGCAAGTCTGAAGACCTTTCTCCATTTATATATTCCTCCAGGGCAAAAAAATCCCAAACACATCCGTGGTGGCCTACTTTACATAAAGTTCAAGAAAAATACACTGTTAGGCCACTAGATGCCAGTACAGAACTGGACTGCAGGGATCGTCTTTCCTTCAATTAGCGTCATTCAGCTGAATGAAAAACTACTCATTTGAACAAGTAAGCAGCTGAAAAAAAGAGATTATAAAAACAGTTATGATCATGCAAAAAGCAGTTGATTATCTGAAGCTGGTACTCAGCACTACATATGACTCAAGGTCTTATGTTCACAGACCTCACAGCTGAAGCTGCATCTTCAGGCATGCTGTAGGTGACACCTGCACACACTTCCAGGATTGCTGCTTCCCTCCCTCCCCAACTACATTTACAGGCTGAGTACAGTAAGAGCTGGCGGTTTAAGAGCTAATGTGGAAAAAGAAAGGAAGAGCTTAAAACGTAAGTCTTAAGGCTAACTCAGGAAGGATGTGGACAAAGCTAGTATGTCTGAATCCAAGAGTAAATTCTGTTTAAGAGAAGGAAGCATTTGAAACACATTAAGCAGTTGAAAATTTGAACTAGGATAGACATTTCACTATAACATAATTTTGAAGGTTACATGGTTGTTTTAAATGATTTAAAATAGAAATGTCATTTCTGGTTTAATATCTACTTGTAGTGAGAGATAACTCACAACGTAATTAAATAGAAAACCAAAAATTACTACAATTTGTCTAAGAAACATGATAAATATAGGAACTTGGACAAGGAAGAAAAAAATCAGTAATTTGCATAGACTGTTTTCCTACTCTTACACCCAAGTAACTGGTGGTAGTTTGCTCAGGCCTGAAGCTGCAGAGTTGCTGCACATGCATTTTCCTTTCGCTAAGAATATCATTACAAGCTGAGCAGGCAGGTCATGCCTAGAACAACTCTGTAACTGTTTAGCTAAGGAAATTACAGAAGCTGCTTCCCAATACAGATGGATTTACAGTACAAATTCTTAACAGTAAAACTAATTTCCCAGCTACAGGAAGTATTTGCAAAAGAAGCAATTTCTTTCATTATTAACTCCTCAGTGAGTTAATGAAAGAAATCACCAGTTTTGAAAGTACCAGGTGTTCTATTTCTTCATTGAAGCTGAACCTGTAATTTCTAATGGGCTAAAAAGTTTTTCCAAAAGGAAGGCTATTTTGGGGGTTTGGGGAGTTTTCCTGAAGTTAATTATTTCAAAACACAGCTCTGAAACACAGGTTTCAAAAGTTGAAACCTTTATGCATTTTTACTACTAAAAGCAAAAAAAAACCACCAACCAACCAACCAACCAACCAACCAACCAACCAACCAACCAACCAACCAAAAACACAGGCATCTTTGTAAACTTACTTTTTGAGATAAGAGGCGACAACACTATTTCTGGCTTATGAACCACTAATGCTGGCTAAAAAGACTTCTCTGCTAGTGATACCACACAATATTATCTACCTAAATGAAGTATTTTTTAAAGAAAAGAATTAGAGTGAAATTCTGTTACTTGCATGATTAATAAAATTAAAATAAATCTAAAAGCTAGCTTAATTTGACTGAATAGCTCAGTTACTACATAAAACTGGGCAAATGCAAGAAATTCTATTAAATTTTAGATCAGTATAAATTACCCAAAACAAAGTCTTCAAAGCAAGGCACTGTTTAATTCCATTGATTGTAGCAATAATGAACCACTCCATCATAATGCTCCTAATCCCACCAGTGGAGTGGAACCGAAGGCAGCAATATTTGGAGCAAAAGTTCCAAACTTTCATGATTATTTGCAACATCTTAAATTTTCCTACATTCTTCTGAATTCAAGAAAACAGAAAATAACAAAGATATTCTTGCTCATCAGTAACTCTGGTGAAAAAAAACCACCAGTCCTTATTATTAAGGTGTTCATGCCTACACCCTATGCTATGTACCATACACTTTTCATATGTCTATTAACTTCTCAGTGAAAAGCATAAATGAGTTGTTAAAAAGGTACTGGGTTTTGCACATGGCAGATAAAATAGTTCCAGTAATTACTAATCCATCTATTGCAAAAGCGTATGGTACAGCCTTCCAAACAAAACCATAGATTTTAAAGAAAACATGAGTGTTTATGAGTAGCAGTGTCCAACCTGCCACAGCTTCAGTATTTTGACAGGGTAAAATCCATTGTCTTCTAAAATTCCACCCTGGAATAACAAGAAAACGATGCACATGCCAACAATACAGTATGTTTGCAATGGGGAAAGTTCCTTCGGCCATTTCCTACAGCGCGTTCAAGCCAAAATGACACTGAAATTACTAAGCACAGTAAGCAGAAAGTTTTCAGTTTGATGCAACTATTTCTTCCCTCATCGTACTCAACTCACCCCCACAGAATTTAGAAAGCTACTAACTTAATATCCCTTAGATTGCTTTCTGCTACCTTGTCTTTCAATGTGCTCATTTCCTCGTCCAGCTCAAGCATGATTCCCTTGTGCCACCGCTCTCAGGAGCTGGTAGATGAAAGATCTATCCAGCAAACAGGACATGGCAAGTGAGAAGGTTTTGTCCTAGCAGGGGCCCAAAAATACCAACAATTACATGCTTCAGATTTAGTTTTTCTATCTGTTTCACTGAAACAGTTGACTACCCTCCAAAATGCACAACTATACAATACTAATTTAAAACATATCCTAAATATTTTCTTAAATAACGTTTTTTTTTGCATGAAAACATTTTAAATATTTCATTGATCCTACGAAACCACCAAGTTTTTCCTATAGTAGGTATGTATACTTCTGGTATTTTGCATCCTTGGAAGCTCTTCTGTCTGAGCTGATTTCTTGTTTGAGAAATTGACTAAGCAGAATTTAGCATTACTCAAAATAAGCCAGTTACAAAGAATTAAACCAAACAAGTTCATTTCGATGAATCATGAGCATGCCCTGGAATTTTATACAATGGTAAAATATTAAATAGAATCCTCCCTCCTAAAAAACAAGATATAAGTCACACATTTTTGCAAGATGCAGATTGCAATATTGAAATTTTGATAAAACTAGAGGATATTCCATTCTGCAACTGTGTATACTTAGTTCAAATTTGTTATTTCAACATTTTATCTCCCTCAAATACACATTAAAAAGTATCAAAAGTATTGAAACTTCTGATTCAAAATATTCTTGATATTATGCAGAGATTCTTTTGCTCTAAGACTGACCACAGAAACAACTGATGTTTCCACTTACATAGACAGGAATCCACAAGAATATAAGCAGCAATTTCACTTTCTGGCAGTGGTGCAGTAAGGTTTTTGGTTTGGGTTGGGTTATTTTCTTCTTTCTTCCCTCCTTTTCTTTTTTTTAAGTACATGCTTCTTTTTTTTAAGTACATGCTTCTCATATACTAAACTGTAGTTTTAAAAATGTTCAGGTATATATAGTCCAAATATGAGATCAGTCACTTACTAGTCCTTAGCAAACATTCAAGCACTGCATATTTTTCAGAGGACGTTCAGAATCAGAATTCATTTTAAGTCACATCCTGGAAAACAAAAATAACATATGATATGTAACTTCATGTAACTGTCATCTCTGCTATACATTGAACAGTAGACCATTCAACTCTTGTCCCTATGCTAAACCCACATGCTCCTCTTCTAAATACAGAGGCATTAGCCAACAGCTTAACATCTTAAATTTTAAAAATATTTTATTTTAACACTGTGGTCTGTTCCACTTCACATGAATTAGTTTATGTTATTAGGGTGCTTATATCAAAGCACAGCCATGCGCTAAGTGCTTGGCATTTGGGGCTGTGCACTCAGCTTCCCCATCGGATCTCACATCAGTACAACTTTCAACATGTGAGCATACAATTTCCTGTCTAAAGCCTGCTCAACCAAAACCCGAGCGTGCTCAAACAAAAATATCATTCAGCATGTTTTGATCTCAATGGGCTCAACATACTGACCTTTGACTAATTTACCCACTCTCAGGATGAGCTACAAAGATAACCAATTCACACCATGTAGAACCTTAGCATCCAACACATCCTGGCTACCAAATCAAAGTTTACATACGGTAGGTTTTTTGATCAAATTTGTAAAAGACATAAAAAAAGATCATTACATTACAGTCCAGATGAGATGGCTAAGTGACAAGTCTTATTGTTACCTGTGGCACAGACAACAACAATATGACAGACACCTAAAGACAGAACACACTACAATGTGTGCAGGTTAAAAATATACCTATATATAATGTGCCAGATATGGTGAACACAATAGTTACTTTTTAAAATAAGACATAAAAAGGGTAGCACTTGCTTAACCTTCCTTAAATGTTTCAGAGATAATTACTGTGCCTTTTTAAAAAAAGAACCCAAATACAATACACTTTAAATTAGAGTGCATAAGACCAACATACTTTTAAACCTCTGAGGAAGGAGCAAATGCAGCAGATAAAAATGCCACTGAACCTTTACTACAGCTTTGTGAATCTGAAAGTGCAATGAAAAAAACACTCATTTACACTGAGTAAATAAAAAGGTTTTCATGTAACTAGTTTATACTAAGAAGTCTTTCATTACCTTTTAAGATGAAAAGCACCTATACCTATATTATGAAGCAAACAGGAAATTATATTTGTTGTACTGATACATCACTTATCCAGTGGAGTGCTTATCCAGCACTTCCCCCACCAGTAGAGTAACTAATAAAATACTATTCCAAAACACATTTGATCACTCTCCACTCTTTTTCCCTCTCACATTCCAAAATGGCATTTACTAGGTAGTAAATGATTCAGAGACTTCACTGAATCAGGACTTTCAGTTAAAAAAAAGTGCCATCTCTAATGCTAGTGAAACGCACCTTGTTGCAACATGTTAAATATTCTTAATTTCATGCACATTCATTTTATATTATACATTCTATCTTAGGGAGACTGATTTTTCAGACCTTGCCAGGTTTCATTTACCAATTCCCCTGCAGTGCTTATGTTTAGTAAACACCATGCACTCTTGGGCTATTTCTCAGACATGACAATTAACTTGAACCTTTTTCACTTTGCATGTATTAATACGGCAGGACACTTCTAGTTAAGAGACGGTCAGAGGTGGAAGATGCTTGGAGTTCATTTCCTGTTCCTCTGATAAATAATGCATGTGGATCTATTTTTGGAATGTCATTACTTGTTAATTTGTTTCCTACGCATCCCGGTTTGCGAGTTAGAGCAACAGAAAAAGGACCATGTTAACAGCAAACAAAACACATGACAGAAAAGCAGGTCCCCTGTAATATTGAAATTAAAATACATAAAATTAAAAGTATTTATTTAAAATTAGTTATTCCTAATACTCCTAATTGTTTTAACAGTGCAGGTGAACACACCTGCCTTTAATCTCCAGGACAGCAGAAATTCATCTTTAAAACTCAACTGCACACTTACATTTCACACTAAAACCGCACACTCCTTTGGTGATATTTTTATGTCAACCGTCTTCTGCCATATTTTGCCATAGATTTCCAGTATATACAAATACCAGCAGCTAAAACTTCCATTCATTCAAGTAGAATAATTTAAAAATAATTTGTGACCTAAATTTCATTTTGTATAGCCTATGCCAATTTGCCTGAGAAAGGAATCAAAGGAGGAATGGTCATTAGAGTTTCATGCGAGAAAAGAATCCAGAAAAGTGTACACATCTGTGACATCTCAATATGAACAGAGACAATAGAGGCCTTTTACAGCTATACTGGAGAGTGTGGGGGGTGAAGGCTTGCAAGTCTTTTTTGTTTGTAACACGAAGATGTGAATAATTTTGTAAAATGCAGTCAGGAAACCTCATGTGGTATTACTAAATTAGTCTCTTTCTTGTTGGATCTCTCCGCTGATTTCAATTTTTAGATGAATCAGGCAGGAGTCATGAAACAAACTCAGACACAGAAACAGGAAAAGAAAACATGAATAGACTTTCCCTCATTAAACAGACATACACTGCACGAGACATATATTCTAACACTTCTAGCACATTACAATGTGGTATTCATTTCTTCATTTGTTCATTTCTTCACATCACATTTCTTCATTTCTTTATTTCTTCACATCACATCATTTGTAGCTCCAGTTCAAGCTATTAAAGCCAGGTATCTCATCAAACAGTTTTAACAGGAAAAGAAAAAGGAAGGCAGCAAATTAATCAGTTACTGCTTGTGCACACAAATCAAAGGAATTGTGAAAGATGGTATAATTGTCATTTGAGGTTAGTTGTGTTTAACAAAACAACATGCAGCTTAGAAGTAGTATGGAATATTAATCTACACATCTCTAGATATATGTGAGGACATCACCACACATCCCCTCAAGACAGAAAAGTGATTACACAGGTCCTCTTATGACTGTATCGCAATAACAACAGAGAGAGAGAGAGAGAGAGGGAGAAATTATGCTGCCTCTCAAGTGAATCCTGGATAATAGCTCTTACACCTACATAGCCTTTGGAACAGAGAACAAAAACATCAAAAAATACCTACATGGCTCTACGGCTCTATGAGAAAGTTAAAGGGGATGCCACGGGGAAAAGGTTAGCATTTAAGAAGTGGAAAGCTTGTTTACATGGGAAGAACTGAAAATGAATTGAAACAGGAAGTACAGGACTAAAAAAAGAGAAGACTGCACCTTGCACTTAACTACAGGTGATTATAAAGAGATGCTTAAGTAGCACATCATTAACAGGAAGCCAGCAAGGGAGACAGTGGACAAAGGCATAAACTGGATACTCAGTGAGAATAAAGCTGTAGCTGTGAAAATTTCTTCATGTTGGCCTTCACCTTTGTTAATCCAAAACAACACAGAAAATGCACTGAATCCATTCTGCCTCTTAGGAGCGTTCGAGATTAACTAAGGTTTAAAACCCTGCTGGTTCCTAACGGGAGCAAAGAAATCCCATCTTTAACCTTGAATTTTTAACAAAGTGGTCCAGCAAACTCTGAATTCCAGACTGGCTTCAGACACTAATTTATCTTTTGACTTTGGCAATTTGGATATTAGTTAAAGAAGAAAGAAAATTATTTCCTAATATAAATAAAGAAGAATGAAAATGATTTCTTATGTCATTTGAAGTGTCTTCCAGGTTGAAAGGTTTAGTATGAATACTAGTAAATATAAGTATGACATTTTTATTAAACATATTAGTAAGGAGAAAAAAATGTATCTTTCACCATTGATCAGTAGTTAAAATTATGATGATCATAATCATATTCATCCATTCCAGTTTTAAGGTCCCTTCAGTCTTGAGTTACTTGGCAGCCAACATTTGTGATCTGTTCACCTCAACACTGAGTTACTGAAGTAACAGGAAACTGTAAGTCTAAAAGATCAGCAAGCTATGTGGACTGACAGAAAATCTGAAAAACATGAAAATAATAATTTCTTCCAGACATTTTTCTCTTCAAGAGAACTATTAGACAAGAATAATTACATTCAGTGCTTTTAACATTCCAAAACAATCTCATAATTCTTTATGACATCTAAAGCAAGGAGGACAAGTTTTTTTATTATTCGGCCAATGAACATGAACTGTTTAACCACAATACCAAAATGGCTTCCAGAAAAATTGGTCATCCCTGGAAGGAAAATGTATCTTCTCTCTGACATGCATTTTCATTTACCTAAAGAAAAGCTTTAGCATTTATTCGACTAAGGAACTGCATTTTAACTATATTTAATTTTATGATTTCTAGGAAATGTATGCTTCCAAGAGTATATTGCATATTTAATATAATCCCATATTATATTAGTATTCCCATATACTGAAAGTCTGAAGCCCACTAAAACATTTAAGAGTTAAAAAGTATTTTTGATCTTTAAACATTACTCTTACATTTTTACATTATAGTGCTAGTTTACAAAATGCTTATATATTGTGACTAAATTTGAGAAATGAAAATCATTATGGGTGTATTCTCGTCATAGGAAGAGTATTGACACACCACTGTGCTAACCCTAACCCTAACATCTCTAGAACAAAATGGTAAAAGCAACAAGACAGGCTGAACATGTGTACACATGTTAAGCTCTGAAAGCTGCTTAAAAATGCAAGATTGAGTAAAGTTCATGTGAACGTTTGTATACATGCAGAGTTTTAATAGCTGCTTGAAAATGTAAGAATGAGTAAAGTTCATGTTAGCCTTGATAAATATCAGCTGTCAGGCACTGCCAACCAATATGCAGTATGTTTTCCACGAGCAAGAGCCCAGTAAAATGCAATTTTTACTTTACTGGCTGAATAGAATGCATTATACAAGGCAACATTTACCCAAGGTCAAAAGTTTACTGTTTTCAAATTTTAACTTCCAAAGTAGGATATTTTTACACAAATATCATGACACTGAAATTAATGGAACATTCCTAAAAATCTTTCATCAAGTTACATAGAATCCTCTAATATACACTTTCTACCAGAATGGACATAGTCAACTTCAAAGCAAGTCAAATGCAACCTGAAAGAAAAAAATGTTGTTGTTATATCCACTTTCAATTCTGTATTTTTTCAGGACAGAGAAAACTTAGCACTAGAAAAAAAAAATTAGATAAACATCACTTATTTTCCAATTCTCTATCACGTCACAGCTCTGAGGTTTATTAAAGAATGTCTTCAGTTGTCTGGCATAGTGCTAGAAATGAAAATATATTTCAGTAGTATTATCCATAATGAAAAATACTTGCCCTGTTTTTTCACAGCATCATCAACAAAAGACTGCTATAGCATATGGAGCCAACAAGACTGAAGACATACTGGTTTTGCTAGCATATAATTTTTGCTCTGAATTGATTTATATTTGTCAGAACTGTAATTTCTCTGGACATTCCCTATTTGTACCTTGAGAACAAAAACTGCCTACTTTAAGGGCGAGAGCATTAGTACTGCAAGTACCATTGGCCCGTGCTTTTCATTTACTTATCTTGAAGAAAACCATGCCTTTCCAGCTGCCATCTGATTGGAGAGAGCGAAAAATGGGCATTGTGCCATGACATAGCATGAGGAATTTTTGATACCACAAACTGTAAAGTTGAGGAGTCCTTCTCTCGTCTAAGCCTTCAGCAGACTATTGTAAGCACAACTACATACCACAAACGAACGGATGCAACAGTTATGGACCATTTCATCCAATTCTTTTTTCTTTTCTTGTATCAGTTCAGTAATACTGTCTCTCTGCTATTTATAGTTCATTTACTGCTTTGATAAATTACCTGATACATTATATTGATTATCACAAGCACTATATATATATATGTGTATATATATATATACACACACACACACACTCAAGAAACATCAAAAGGAAAGTTTAGAGGAATCAGTTTAAAACTGTGCTGGAAACAAAGCACACTCTTCTAAAAAGACAGCAGAGTAAATATCCTGGTCTGGTACTTCAGCAGAAATCAGTAGGCAAAGCTACTGTTTACTGTCCCTATGGCCTGAGAGATCAAAAAAACTGAGCCTGTAACAGAAGCTAGGAACAACCTGATTATCAGGACACATCAACGCACCCTAGCCCACACACATTTACATAGATAATGCAACCTACAGAGTTATAAATGCATAAAGTCCTTTCAGCTATAGCAGCCAACCCTCATTTTTATCACATTTTTCAATGAAGTGAAGGTGGAACACAACTTGCAGCAGGAGGTCTGCTTCACCAAGATCACACCACTTTTCTATCAGAACTTTTCCTTCTACAAACTGGTTTGTACATTAAAGGAGAAAAAAAAAATTTCTCAGATCGTGATTCCTGAAAAACAAGACTGTGTATATGGGAAATCATATGTCTACAGCTTAAAATTTTCTGTGTATTCATGTTGCATCCTGATGATATCACAGGAGAACTCAGAAAAATTATTATATTGGCAGAGGAGGTACAAAAATGAATAGATTTTTTTTTTAATGTCTTTCAGTAAGTTGTTGCTATAAACATGCTCTTTAAAAAAGCATTTAAAATCCAGAAACCCAAGCCATTACTGCTGCAGAAGACCAAGTGTGCACTCATCACTGAAAAGCTGCAACAAGGATGTGGACAGGACAGCTTTGAGACAAACCTATTGAAGAAGAAGCCAAGAAAAAGCCACTTATTGCATCCCACAATTAACCATCACACTGCAGGTAGTAAGTTTCACTACCAACTGAAATGGATATAAAAGCAGAAAAGACAGACACAATGGTAATGTTTTAAAACCAAACAAAAATCTGAGGTTCAACTACTACACGTCTACTCTTTTCCAGCATCATTTATGCCAGCATGACAGTGAGGATCTGATCTAGGGGAAACTGCCAAGCTTTAATAAACCAGCAGACATTTGAAGCACACGATAGTAGTTCTGATGAGTTTCGGAACATATAATAGTTTTCCAAACTGAGAAGCTGTGCTCTAGTATCTCCTCTAAATCACCTTTCCATTCTTTTGTTTAGAAGAAAGCAGAAAGAAAACTGCTTTCTAGATAGAAAGCTGCTTACTCTAGACAGGGAAAAAATAGATGAAAACACCATGCCAGGAACTTCTCTTTACATTTCTCATTCATCGTGTGGAAACCTTGGTGGGGGAGAAAATTCTAATAGAGCAGCTCCAAAGCAGCTGGCAAGACCCTATTTTGGAATATGAGGAGATAAAACCAACATGAAGATCTTCTCTGAATAAACACATAGAATAAAGCAGTAGAGAACGCCAACACATATTTTCAGTTTGTGACTGCTCATTTAATGCTTTTTGGTTACAAAATGTCTTCACAGCATCCGTGACACCCTTCTTTTCAGCCATATTCATTACATGAAATGGTTACACTAGTGATTTTTCATTATCAGCAGTTAGCTCTCAATAATGACCTTCAAAAACACTCTCCCCAGCGGGGTCCTTTGAAGTTATAGGATTTATAGGGCTAAAGAAATTTGTGCTTCTGTAGCTTCAGTATCAGCGTTACTTTTTTTGCCAGTTTCCCACCCTTCTGCTGGCATCTGCAGCAACAATTTTAGAGTTCGCGGATTTTTACCACTAAAAGGCATGTACACATAATGTTATCACAATGCAACCACGCAAGTGTTCAAGAGAAGTCAGAACACATTAAATTATGCTTCAGAAATAGAGATCAGAATTGATTCCTAATTTGTGACAGTTGTTATTCACTCTCCTTTAGAAGAGCATTTATTCCATTTTACTGTGATAGGCAACACGATGTGCAGCTCCACTGCAGCTCCACTGTGAAGGCAGGAGAACTGCCATGAAACAGACAATGAGAATCAGACAGGACGTGCACAGGCACAGGAAGGAGAGAACATCGAATTACAGGGAGTGGGGAAAAAGAAACTGTGTAATAGCTGCTGCTTAGGTGCACTAGCTGGAATAAACAGGGAGGCCACAAACGACAATGTCAGGGCATGTTTCTTTTGCAATTGCAAGGAGAATTGCACACATGAGGGTGCAGACGATCTGCTATTAATCATTTAATATTCATCGTTCCCTCGAGGTTGCTGGCAATGCTTCTGGAGACTCCCTCAATTCCCAGAAAAAGCTGCATTAAGAACAAAGCAGCACTACAAGAACAGCTCACACGGAACCACCACCATTCTGTCCTACTCTACTAACACTGCTGTAAAGTAAACACTTCTTAACCACTAAACTGCTTACAGAACTCAATTTTTAAAGAGTCCAAATCACAGCAGTTGTGGGTACCTCCCCAGCCTAATCTCTAATAAGGAAAATGAACACGCTATATAAATCCGATGAAACTATTTGCAAGAACAAGACAAGAGAGATGTGGAAACAACAGACTGAAGCAGTCAGGCATCAGGTTTCTTTGTTGAGAAAGAGTTTTGAATGTTATCTCTAGGTAAGGTGCTGAGTGACTCCTTGATTAAGTGGCACTTAACATTCAGTATATTTAATGTTCCAGCAAGAACAGGCGGCCATACCTTCGCCTATGAGCTAGTGAGGGAGGAAATGGAAACTGATGCAGTAATCAAATCAGCGATTCTTTTGTCAGCGACAAGACATACATTTAAGGGGAAAGAAATGTGAAATCACTAAATGTCGTGTTCATACTTCATCGAAAATGTAATGCTGCTATAACTTGTCTGATTTGGCAAAGCTACAAAGGGGAAGGTGAATTTTCTCGGCCACAGATATTTCAGGTTTGTGATAAAATCTGCAGAGTATGAAAATGACACACACGTTAATTAGGTCCAGAATTTGCTGGAGTCACACCCTAAATAAAAATTCCTAGCATTGGCTACTCTAGGCCTCCGACACTTCACAATTTGGCAGTGAAGTTCAGCTGACACTTCTTGTCTCTCAGACTGAGGTGTTGGAGGCTTTCTTGTTTAAGGGAGATGCAGAATAGAAAAGGAGCTAAATAAATATGTATTCAATTCACAGACATATGAACTAAGTTGTAATATTGAGATATTCCAAAGTAGGATTTCAGTAAGGAGACACCACTTCAATCTTTTAAAAAATTCAATAGTGTTTATTAAGCTCGCTGAAACCATCGTACCGGGTGACTCATCCTCCCTTTCCCACTTTCTAATTAGCCCCGATGGCCAGCATCAGTTTGTAGGTTGCTTGTAGTTGGGTTGTTTTTTCTTCAACCATACAGAAACATGTTGGAAAATGAAAAAGACCCCAAACTGATTCCTACAAAACCCCAAACTGATTCCTACTTGTGTAGCGATGGGACTTTCAGAAGATAGCTGGTAGTAGCCTTTAAGGCAAATTCCAGCCTTGCCGTTAGCGGCACACAAGCAAACCACTCGCTTGTTCTTGTCCTCCCCCTCCCCTCAGGGAGACTGCATGCAGCACAGCATGATCACAGAGAAAAAAAAACACAGGAAAAAGGGGGAAGCGGGGCGGGGGGGAAGAAGCCCTCAGCTCTTGGCAAGGGGAAGGCGTTCCACAAGAACTGCTACAGGGTCAAAAGTTTACTGTGGTTTCAATTTCACCTTTTTGCAACCAATGAGCGTGCGGCGGCTCCAGACAGAACCGCGGGCGGCAGCGGCCCTTAACTCCTTGCGGCCCGGCCCGCCCCCGTCAGGGAGCGGACAGTTAGGGAGAAGGGCCTCTCCTCCCTTTCGCCTCCCTTCGAACGAGCAGCAGAACGCCCAGCAGCCTCCTCCGGACTGAGAATTGCTTTCAGCATGGAAATAAAAGGAAAGGGGAGTCGTCCGAAGCAGTATAGCAGCGAGGCAGAAGTTGAGACTTGCGGAAGTAGGGTCCCTTTCTCCCGCTTTAGCTGAAAATCATGGCAGTAAGCAAAGGGCTAGACACTAGGCATTATCAAAGCATCACAGCCCCGGAGGTGTTACAGCTACGAGCCGCCTGTTTGTGCCAGCAAACAGGAACGACCTTGAGAAAGGGGAGGGAGAGCACCAACACAAAACTGTCAGAAAAGATTCTGAATGCGCAGTCCAGAGCTGCAGTAATTTACTTTGCTTCACGACAAACGAGAAATCCACGGTACTGTGGGCATAAGGCTGGGCAGCCCAAGAAGTACTGCTGCCCAATCCTCACAGTACATGTCATAGTAGCCTGCTTCTAGATGTTGACTACAAAACAGGACATCATCTACTTCACGAAGGATGGGCATATAAGTCATGGCTCTTGGCTACAAAACCCCTCAGGTCTTCAAAATCTTGCAAAGGAGAACAAACAAAAGCAAAAGAAAACAAAAAACTTTACAAAAAAAGTAAAAGATGCTCTGGGCATGAGATTTGTAATAGATTGTCTGGGTTTAGCACTGAAAAAGAAAGATGCATATTCACTCATGTTATTACAGAACTAGAGCACAAACACAAAACAGGCTTCTTGTTCCACTGTATCATCACTAACAAAGCAGTTTTCACCCCAGGAACTACAGACCCGGATGAATCGGTCCATGGAGGGGTACCACAAAACCTGTGCTGCCACCAGGTTTTTCTCTGGGAGATTGGTGAAAATGTTGATGACGGCAAATCTGAATGACAAGATCTATAATTGTGTTTTTGCATTTGAACTTGAAAAAAAATCAAATGTCCAGCTACACTTGAACAACAGATTTATCACCCCTTTATTGGTCTCGCAAAGAACGAGGACTAAAGCTCCTGTGAAGATGTTCAGTTCAGTGCAGCAACAGACACCATAATACAAGACAGCATGAAGGGAGTTTGTAAAGCATGTAGTTCAGGCAAATTCTTTAGCATCGTAACCTAAGAGTATGATTCAATACAGCAGAAATGCATAGGCTTCCTTAGAGATTTTAGCAGCTCTGATTTGATACCAAGTAGAATGGCAAGTCATCGCACACATTTGCAGAGTAAAACACATTTGGAACTAACCATTCCAAAACAGGAGGCAGTCAAATTGGGAAACATTTGGAGGCATGTATTTTGGCATAGTCTGATCTCCAACACGGTGCAGAAAGGTTGACAAGAATCTGAATATACTGTGAAGAGGTAAAATGAGTAAATATGCCATCGACATACAGAAAAGGTTTATGGTAATGATGCTGGTGAAAATACAACTCAGTTTTCCAAACCCTGAAGCCAAGGTAGATTGTTTAAGATAATGCACATGACAACCTAAGGTGGAAAAAAACATTAGTCAGTTGGCAGCTATTACTAATTTTCCATCAACATGCAGTTTCAAAATCATTAAATTATCTTACCCAGAACATTAAATAGGCCTTCAGTGCACTTTGTAAGGGTGAAAGATACTCTGGTCTCAGACCTCTATACAGGTCCAGAAAAGGGATGAAGACTCTTACAAAACAGCTATGCCAGCTGAAAACATTGCCAGACAAACTTAAGTAAATCATACTTTTGCAAATCATACTTCTGCGACTCAATTGACAAAACAGTTCTAGGCAATAAGATAATCACGTGAAGCCTCTTAAAACCTGCTTCAGGTATAGTCAGCCACTCCAGAGCAGCCAAAGAAAACCAATTTCCAGCTGGTGGACAAGGTCAAACAGTGATTTCTTGAACTGACACAGGTAGATTACTTTCTTAATCTATGCAAATAGGCACAGCAGCAGCTGAATGCAGCTACTATGAGGTTAAGTGCAATGCCTTGCGAGATGCTAATAAAAGATGCAGGAAGAGATTAAAACACAAAGTCAGAAAGTTGAAGCCATCATAAGATCTTAGGTGACTGAGTTCATGCCCTACTACCAAGCTTTCCTACTGTAGTTCAAAAATGGAAAGACACCACAGAAAATGCTATCAAATAATGCTGTATTTTCACATCATAGCTAGATTAGGACACAGTTTTGCCAATACTAATTTAAGACTTACTTACTTTTATTAAAAGCTCTCAATACATTGTTCTCCGTAAAAAGTGCAGTTTGGTTTTGTTGTTTTGCCTTCTCCGAATACCACAGAATTTTAGAGAAATTCTTTTACAGTAAGGTATCATAAATGAATGCCCTTTTTGTACGATGGCCTCATTTTAGAAGAAAATGGATACTATAAAATTTTATATCAAGTCAGCATGTTACCAAGAAGTTTTTCTGTGTTTTCTGAATTTGATTAATACAAGTCAAGGTCACTTCCTGAAAGAAGGATGCCTACTACTGCAGCTGCAAGCAAACTAGACTCAAAAGCTGGGGGATGGGGAGACAATATTGGCAACTGCTAGCACTGTCTCCAAAAATATACCAATTACTAAAGTCAAGTAAAATTTGCAATTTTTTACTACATCACTACATAAGTAACCCAATAACTGAAGTCTGAGTCTGTTTAATTACTGTTCCAAGCAAACAAGATTCACAATGATGCACCACCGAACCTGCACAAAATTACTAATTCTGAGAACCCTTTACTAAGCTCTATACAATTTCCTTAAAAATATATCTTTTAGTTTTATTTTTTCTTTTCTTTCTTTGTTTTATCATGCAGTTCATGAAGCTAGTAAGAGAGACTGTCCTTGAATTAACGGCATGTCTCATTCTTACTGAGACTGCACCGCTCCACCCAATCTACACTGTCCTATTCTGAAGTCTTTTAGGAAAAACACATTTTGGGAAAGCATGCAAGCTCTTTACAGAAGTCTACATTTTTCCAGTTTCTGAAGACTGTACCTAACTTACAGAAACAATTTAAAGTAAACCGTGTTCACCTGTAAAGTGTAAAAATGTTTTAAGCCCTGTAAAGATATTTTAAAATAGGTTGTTTTTAAAATGTGCCACATTTGCATTATGCATGAGGCCAATCAGATGTAGTTTGCCCTTCCCTGTTAAAACTAACAGGTCATGAAAATAAGACTCTATCAAACAGAAAAAGTATTATTTTTGCTTTTTCTACAATCTGTAGCACCACATTGGTGGAAGGAATCTATTGCTGAAAAACATTTAAAACCATACATCAACAGACATTTCCACAAGGACATCTGGGGACACACGGACACATACACACACTCACCCTCAACTTAATATACTTCATCTTTAATAAAACAGCCTCGATACACCCAGCATTGCAACAGATGTTTCATCTGTTGATTGAGACCGAAATTAGGATGATCTACTGAATGAAACTTAGATTTGACATATTGGTGCAGTAAAAAGAAAGGAACCTTGCTAATTTTGGGTGGGCATCTTTGCCTAAAATAGAAAAATAAACTACAGCATATCAGTGCCTGTGCAGGCACAACTACATCTGTGGTTAAGGATGCCTAACATTTTCCATCACGGCAGCCTGTCCTAATTCTTTAATGCCTGTCTCTGACAGACACCTCAGAACTACTTTTTGGTTCGGAAGTTTGAAAAATGAGCAGACTTCTGTTGAACAAAGTGTAACCTTTTATTCAGTCCAAGAAATTAAAGCTTTGGAAGAGAAACGGGTCGAATGTCTAAACAAACGGAACTTAATCTTGCTGCTCCAATGAAGATATCTGTATAGCTGGCAAGTGCCTTATTTAAAGTACTCTAACATGCTTAGTTTTGTTTTAAACCAGTGGCCAAGATCCTCATGTATTTTATCTAACCAAGTTAGCTTTGTTGCTGCACAGCTTCTCCGTGCTGACCCAACAGAACATGCTTTATCACTATATTACCAAGACCAAGAGCAACTTCTCTGCAAACGTGCCAGCTATAAAGCAGTTAAAGTGCCTGGCAGCACAGTAGCTAGTGAACAGGGACATTTTTCTAGGTTATACTGCCTCACCCATAGACAGCATCCACAAAGCATGAGGCAGCAGCAGGATCAAGGGCTTAGCAAAGGCCACCTTTACCTCCCTCCTAATTCAAGATTTCATTTGAAACAGTAGCTGGAGGTCTCATCCAACAGTGCTGGAAACCCACTTTGCTGCCCCTCCAGCAAGTAACCCGTGTAGAAGGCACACTCAGTTTAGCAACCAAGGCAGCGCCCTGCTTGATGACTACCTTGCTGGCAAACAGAGTAGAAATTTCAATATGGCACATTATACTATTTTTTCCACAGGCTTTTTAAAGACATACAGAAACTTACACTGAAAATACTAAGGATGTGAGGTCATTCAAAAAACTTCAAATAGTATTGTCAGCTCCACCTCTCAAGATTTTTTTAATCCTTGTTGCACATTCTTAATTTAAGCAGATTCCTGAAACAGTGCATTGCACAGATGATGCAACAGACAAATAAGGCTATTAGTAGTCTTTCCTGTGACCTGACGGGGGCCAGTCCCACACAAAGTCTCATGAGCAGTAACACAGCAATCACTTCCAATTTACCACACAGTAATAGATAATCATCTCATAAATCCAGATCGGAAGTCTGTCGAGGACCTGTACGTTAACTTGGCCTTTGCCCAGAATGGGTACTTAGAGAGCTCCAGTGACATTCAAATCAGAACACACAGGCTTTTCCCAATGGAGAGTAAACAACAGTGATACATACTGTCTTGATTATGACAGATCACAACGAATATATTTACACCCATCAATAAGGGTGGGCCCATGAGCATGAAAGAAATGTACTCCATAAATCACATCGCCTTGCTGTTGGCACATTTTGCTAGTCAGCAGATGCAGTACTTATGAACATTTATTCATGTGTTTGCACGAGAAGTAAGTTACAGAAATAATGTCAGCAAATATATTATTTTACACCAGAAACATGACATTTAAAAAAATGTAGATTCATATTCTGAAAAAGTGTTTGAGTGCTGTGGGCAGAAGGTAGGGGGGAAGGCATCTATCCATTACAGGGTCTCATACTGTGTGAGTCTACTCAGACCCACACAAACTGGCTTTAAGGGCAGTTAAATGCCTGGTGTCTTAAGAATGCTTTTGAGGCTCCTACTTAGTATTTTCTTCTGTCATGCTACTAAAATAGATTCTTTTAAAAATTTATTGAAAAACACACATCCTCTTTGTTTTTAAAATTAGATCTTGGTATTTGCTGATCTAATAATAATGAAAGGCCTGTTAATGAAGTTAACGAGTCTTCGGCAAAACTAGACTCAGATTTGAGAGTACAAGATCAGAAACTACTAAAACCAAAATAAGCTACTGAAGAAAGGAAATCAAAATTTCACATTTTCCATGCATAGTATCAGTGCTTATATATGATTAATTTAATTGAAAGGAATAAGTACAGCTAATTAATACAAAGGCGCCAGTTCTAAACCCCAGTTTGTCCTTGAAATATGGAAATGTTTCAAGCTCAATGCTGTAATTACAATCTGATTAAGTCTGAGTATATGCAGGTACACTTCATTTGGCTGCAAGAGGTATTTAGTTCAACAAAAATGCCTACCATTCAATATTTGAAGCAAAATCAGTTGTCTACCCATGTTATACCAACAGATCTGAGCATTCCAATAATTAGGATCCCCTTTCCTCTATTTCTTTATCATATTCCGTACCATATTTCCTTCACAGTGAATAGAGCTCAGTAGATACAATACCTTCGGTGAAATAGCAAAATAACGACAGAAGAGAATCCCCCCTAAATCAGGTTAATTAATCTTTCCACAATACAGTCAGGTTATCACAGAGCATCTGCTACAATTTACTGCTCAAAACAAAGCTGTAGTGATATTGTGCATGCCTCTGGTCAAATAGAATCTTAGATTTACGGGCTCAATTATTTAAAAATTAAGCAAGGTGGAGTAATAAAAAGGAAAAAGCCCAAAGGTTGGTATCTTTGCTTAATACTACATAAAGCAGTGTAGTACCACCCAGAGAGGTATTAGAAATTGGAGAGTCACAGAGTCTCCTCCATGGCGTACAAGAAAAGGGCAATAGGCAAGCTTTACTACCTGCAACAAGTTAAGTTTCCGTTTACAAACAGTGATTGAACACCGGAACCACTTTCAGATAGCCTACGGAATCCCTATCCTGAGAGATTTTTTTATGCTTGACTGAACAAAACCTTGACAGACCAACACTGACTTTGCTCATGGTATTTGGATTGATGCTAGCATAATTGTGCGACGAGTTTCAGTAAAACACCGTCATCGGGGAATTACATACTACGGCCCAGAGATAAACTGGGATGTAGTATATAAGACACTGAGATAAACCATAATAACAATGGGCAGCTAGGATAGAAAAGTAACATTACAATTGGTCCTACTTTATTTAATTTTAAGATATATTACCACATTCTTTTTGGTTCTGATTTAAAAGGTATGTTTTGTTAATATCATGCATGCTTTAGATTTTGCATACACACATCAATAGTCCCATCTTTACTGGACACAGGGTATGTTAATCCTGACCACAACATTCATTCCTATCATTTTTCCTGCCCATTTATGAGAAAAAAATGTCATGCTTTTAAGTAAGCCTCTCAGTGCCCTCTGGATTTTTCTTTTTTGGTCCAAACTTTTCTATTCTTTACAAGGAATTTCCATTGCATAAAAACCTTATGCTTCTAGTTTTTCTAATATTCTATTAAAGAAGCAGTATCTTTACTTCCACTAAAAAGCCATTTTTCAACACATCTCACATAAAGCTCCCAAGGACTCCTCAGGCAGGCAGAAAATCAGTCTTACTCATGAAAGTTTTTATACAAATGGCACTTCTCAAACAGAAATGTTTATCCACAGAACTCTCCAAAATGACGCTATCAACATTAGCATAGAAATTCGAAGCAATTTTATGAAGATTAGCAACCATTCTGGAAGTTAGTACAAGATGTCTACGACTACCAAAACCAGATGGGATGATATCCTTCCTCTTCAAGTGCCAAAAGCATTTATAATGTTTTCAGATCCAGTTCCTTCCTTGTTTACAGATAAATGGCTAAGCAATTGTACAGTTTCACATCATCAGGAAGCAAACTTTATGTACTCTTCTATAGTGCACTAGTGGAAATGCCAGGACAGACCTGTAAATTTCTTTTATTATTATTACTTTTTCCTTACATTTCCTTGCATTTTTTTTTTAGTTCCCATACAAGGCGACCGACTGAATAGTATCTAACATTCAACAAAACTGAGCTGGAGAGTCACTGTTTGATCTTTAAAGTTAATATTCAGCCATGTCTGCGCTGAAAAGTTGTCATATTAGCATCTGATAAGCAAATAAAACATAGTAACTAACTGAGGAGCACATGGTCATGCATTTATGTCATGCAGTTGCAGAAGATCGGCTATGAAGCGTGATGGAGGCAATGTGTTTTCTGATCGGTAAATGCCACACTACATTCGTCCAGCGAATGACCCTCCTCTACAGTACATCCCACACAGCGTGGGAAGTTATGTTTAGGTTCACTGCAGTCAGAAGTTTATATTCTTGGGCAGCGTCAAAATTATAGGATAAAGGTTACTAGTAATTGTCTCTGGGCATAGAATAGCTTCTCTTTTCAAAGTCCAGTAAGTATTTTTTAATGTACCTAACAGTCCACTGAAAGTTCAAAAAGCTACAAAGCCTTACTCGTATAGACGAGGCCTCTAAGTAACAGTGTACAAACACTAACAGGATAATCACAGCACACCATGGAGGGAACACAAGAGAAGAGCATACAAAACTTAAGCCTGATATCATTAATCCTCTTTAAGAATAAAACTTACGTGATCTTTTTTTCATCAAAAGTAGATTTATGACAGGCAATATGGTCAGACAAGTGCCTGCATCCAGTCAGGACCAAAAGTTATTTATCTACCTTACGTGACTCTTACTTGTCTTCACCTTATACTATTTACCCCAGTGTATCATCTGTCTGCAAAACATGGCTTAGGAGCTATAATGTTTTGATGAGCACAGCTATCTGAAAAAACCCACAAATTCTTCTGTCCTTTGAAGAGATCATTCTCCAAAGGTTTGCCTTCAACTGTCGCCTTTCATTTTCTTTCATTTTGCTTTAACCCCACCTTACTCTAACTAAGCCAGCTCACCTATTTCAGGGCACCTGCTAAACTGCAGAACATAGAGGTTGAACTTGAGAGATTATTCCAAAGGAGGCGCTTCCTTTCTTGAGACCAAAATCCCACCGAATAGAATGTCCAGACAAGCTTTCAGTTTTGCTACTCTCCATCAACGGGTACAGAAGCTGACACATCAATCTAATAGAATATTGAAGGCTAAATTGCTTGCCCCAGAAGCTATGACCAAACCTCAAACAAACAATATCCATCAGTGATTTGCATTATATCTGCACTGAGCCCAGAACAGATTTAGCTAAGAAATCCCGTTTCATCATCAGTCTTTCAAAATAACATGAATACTTTGCTCAGAACAAAGTTATCGGTTACTTCAGGAAGAAGAAAACTCTAGTACTAGCGATAGAGAGAATTAAAAAAAAAAAAAAAGACAGATATATACGCACAAGGATACAGTGTGTCCCACATCTTAGGAGGAGCATCCTTTAATGGTCCAAGTATTCCCCAAAAGCCTAACAGTGTTAGATACCATGAAACACACCAAGGCCAGGTCATATCATGCATTTCCTCAAGTGAGGTGGAAGATAGCAAACTATATACCATCTTAACATGGAACATTAAAAAAAACACCTTTATTTTTCTAAGGGAATAGAAATTATTTTCTCCTTTTCTTAACTCCCTAAATATCAATAGTTTATGAGAATTGATGCAGAGAAAACAAAGGAGTTGTGACAGAAAACTTACCGAGCACAGTATTCGCTACAGCAGAAGCCAGTAGGAATGCCTAGAAAGAAAAAGCATATGAACATGTTTTAGCATGCTCTCAAACTCAACAATCTACTGTTCAGGAATTTCCTGGTTTAGAATGACTGAGTCTTCTAGCTGCTGGATATTCTGTGGCAGTCAGTTCTGTAGTTAAACTCTACACTATCTGAAAGTAGCCTTTTTTATTTTTAACCCTGCCATCTAATAATAAGGAGAATGACTGAAATGAGTGAAGAAGAAAACACTTTCCTCCTGTTGATTTCCCATGACACTTGTGGTTTTGTATAGACCTGCCTCGAAATGTAAGGCCAACACAAAAAAAAAGGGGGGAGAAATGCTGGAAATGCTGTGTCTTATTAAAAATACAGAGAAACATAGTCCATTTTACTCATTGATACTGCATATACCAGAAATACTTACATTCGAGAGGAAGGCATAGCATGATTGTATAACAATGTAGTATTTTCAATCTTCTAACCTTTTTCTTCACTGGCAACACTCTTTTGGTACACTACTTAGCACTGGTCTGTCATTTTGACAGAAGAATTAATTCAGATTTACTTTTTTTATTTTACTGAGTAGACGAAAATTGAACAAAGATCTATTGGCTACAGCACACCCTCTTCTTCTCTAGGTAAAGCACTAGGAATAAAGACCAAAGTATCACTGGAGCAAGGACAAGTCTCCTAAACGAAATGATAGGGATATATTCAGTCAGTCACCCTGAAAAGAAAGTTCTCTTAAGTCACCGTGGCTACTTCTTCGGTGACCACTCTGACTGGAATTACTACCTGTAGTTACTAAATCTACATTTGAGAAAAAGTCTCACTAAGACTTAGAAAAGCTTGGATGGATTAGAAATCCATCTCAAGCTTTAACTTTGTATCAAATTTGTAAAGTAAACTTATATAAGCTATCCAAAAGATATACAAAGCAATGGCAGTAATTTCTGTACTTTTAATCAGCAAGCAACCAATTAAAAAATACACAATTCACAATACAATCCTTACATAAGCTGGAAAAGATATTAAGGTTCATGTCAAGTTCAACATGCTCCACTTTTAACTGTAGTCATTAGCATTCTCATTAGCAGTAAATACGTGAGAAAGGATTACGAGCAGTCAGGAAGTCAGATGTTGAAATTTTTATATAATTATTTAAAAATAAAAGTAGCCCAACAAAGAGAGGTAACAAAAAAGGAAGCACAATGGCCCTGGCTTGGCTCGAGAGCTGTGGAAATGTACTATGCTGTCTTAAAAAGACAAAATTAACGTGCATTTAAAGGGTTCTGGTTTTGTATTTTCAATTAATACTAGTAAGACAAAAGCTTGTTGTGATGTTGATTACTCCCACCTCAGTATTTAAGGAAACAAAAACCTCAACCCAATATATGAAGGATTCTTTAGGCCCTACCCCAAAACAGCATAAGCCAACAATAAATATCTGTAGTGACAGAAAGACAAGACACATTCCAAGTACAGAGTCCTCTACATCTTGGGAGAAAGGTCAGGTAGGTTTTAATAAATAAGAGCAACTTACACGGAAAAGAGCTTTAAGGTAGACAAATGAGGCTGAACCTGTAGATCCCTTCAGTTTGATTTTCACCATTGTACCTCGAAATACAATAATTTTAAAAATAACCATTAAATAGTCTTTAACTCTTTTATGAGAGATGTGTTTCCTAATGTCTTTCTTCCTTTGCATATTAAAGATAGGATAATTAAGATTTTTAGCTTAGCAGCATACAGTCCTTACTGGAAAGGTTGGTCCAGAATTACCATTGGAAACAAGAAAAGATGTATTGTCACCTAGCAGTGATCATGTAGAAATAGGAACAGTTAACACACAGTAAAACAAGAAACTAAATTAATATAAGCAGTAGTTGATACTTAGCACGAGAGTGGTTTATGCACAGTCTCGCATATGAGAATTTATTTATTGACAACTGATTTTTAGCAAGCACTTGCTCACCAAATAGCTTGAAGTTCCAGTCAGAAAAAGATTCCTAACTGGAATTCCAGCAATAAAGGCATGCCTGCATGTTATTAAAGGAAACAGTGGAAAATTTCTCAGGCTGACATCCAGAATGTCCGTGATTCCTTTTCATATTTCTCTTCTTGCAACTTGCAAAGCAGATGCTAAACCAGACCCTAAAAGCTTTTTGGTTTTGGTGGTTTTTTGTTTGTTTTGTTTGTTTGTTTTTGATTGTTTGTTTGTTTGGGTTTTTTTTTTCCTTTTCTTTTGTGAAGTCTGGAAATTTCCACTGCTTTTAAAGGAGCTTTTTAAAAAGCTGTCCCAAATATACTGCTCAAACAACCTTCCACTTCTACCTAGACAGACTCTTTAGTTTAAAGCAAAAGTTTCATTGCTATAAAGCAGACCTAAGATGAGGGGGAATAAAAACAATTTACTCATCTACCAAAAGCATTGCTTGGCCAATCTAAAATATTATTATACTGTGTATTAATCTTGATAGAGGTCACTTGAGGTTCAGCTACGGAGAGATAGATGAGTAAGAGAAAACAAAGCAGGTGATAAAGCTACCTTGTAGCTGTACATTTGAACAGAAATTACAGTGGATGACAATGCAAGCTATTCTGTTCCTATTAAATGATCAACTAATGGCTGTCCTTCAACTTAGTCGAATTTGCACTCAACAATTTTCCATTGTTCCTGAATCCCACTCATCATCCATGCTACCTGCTTATTGTCTCTCACACAGCCAATACACATCTGCCAAGTTTGCTAGCATTAGTTCTATACCTCACCTCTACCAAACTTATTCATCAGCCTCGAACATACATCACCAAACATTAGGGGGTTCAATGGAAAACCTACAGTTGTAATACAAAAATCTTTGAAAGCTACTTCAGCCAGGGAAGATGGTTTTTTTTTAGTTTTCTGTGCACTGATTAGACAAACTGCCTTCCTAATTTTAAGGGGGGGGTCAAATGTACATCCTAGGTAAACAGGAGATGTTTGCTTTGCTCTATTTTAATCAAGTGAACAGTTTGCAAATAAAGTAGGCTTGCTTTTGTTGCCATTAGTGCCACCTTTGAATCTATGACTAGATAAATACTTGAAATACTGATTATGAGGGGATTCTTTCAATTACTACCTAAGAATGTTAAGCAATGTGCTGACATCTATTCTGGCCCATTGAGCCAGAAATCTCTACTCTGAACATCAAAAAGGCTACCACAGAAGATGAGACCAGGAGGGTACTATAACAAAAGATGCTGCTATGTCTGCTTTAGTTTGCAGCAGCAAAGATGGACTGAGCACAAAAAGAACTGCAAACCAAGTCATAATTCCCTATTTCCACCTACCCTCTCTAGTCTTTCTTTATGGGGAAAGAGAAAGTATTATAGGGAAAGATGTCTGAAAAGCCTATCCAGATCACTGGCAAAGACATTGCAAATTTTTGCTTGAAATAATTTCCTTAAGATGTTAGCTGCCAAGAATAGAAAACCGTTTTAAAGTTGTCATTGTTAATACAAGAAATTAATTGTTGAACCTTTACTAGTTCTTCCATAAGATTCAAAAAAACCAATGTATCATTTCCATATACTGATTGTTTATGTGCGTGCGCACACAAACACGTGAATGCTCCTTCTAGACATCTGTCTAAAAGGTTTTAGAAAAGGCTTATTTACATAGAATGCTACCCCCTCAGACACATGTAGCAGCAAAAAGCGAGTAGCAGAGTTTACCTTTTCCTGTGCCTTACTAGCCTCCAGAGAACGTGATGAAAAAACCCAGCAATGTTAAGATGCTCATATACTCTATAGGGCAATTGGCAAAGTGTTAGAACTACAAATTGAGTGCACAAAGCAAAACCAGATGAATGCTACCTTTGCTTTAGATTTATTTAGTTCTTTGGACCCACACAAGATGAACAGAGAACCCCTGACTGACTGTTCTAAACAATTGTTTCCCCAAAATACTGGAGAGAACACGTATTTCACTGGGGTTTTTTGCAAGTAAATTGTTCAGTTCTCTCTTTTACTTAACCCTTCAATTAAAACAAAAGTCACCCAACCCAATCCCAGTGACATTACCTGTTCAATGACTTTGGGATGTTTCAGTGAGGCAGGGCATTCTGTTATTAGACATACAGCACACAAAAGACTATATATCCTTCAAGAGATTGAAGGCCAGGTAATTTTGTTTCACTTTTCAAAAAACAGTTTTTTCATAACTGTAAATTTAAAAAGTCACCAATTAAGTATTATTAAAGTAACAGGATCCATCTGAAATATACCTCCCATTTATATGATGCAGAAAATACTTTGATGTACCTTCACTCAACTAAATGCAGTGTACAAAAATCACAGTGAGTGGAAACACATTCCATAGCAGATTTAAATCAGTAGCAGTTAAATTCTTTTACAATTGCCTCTTTCCTAATACACTACATCTAGAAACATCAACAGATTTAGTCAGGGGCGAAAGGGGGAAAAACAAATGAAAAAACTACATAGGCAGGCTGCTCCAGCATTCAGCTCAGATATCCTTGGCATAAAGGATTCTATTCCTCCCCTCCCACTCCCCTCCATGTTTTTAATTATTAAAACAAGTCAGAAGAATACTTAAGATATTTCTAAATACTGAAAAAGTATTTGAACATGAAATGCAGAAGATTCTGTACAGTACAGTCCTTTAAGATCACATTTTCAAGAGAGACTCATTTAAATGCAGGAGTTGAAGCAGCCTGTAGTGTCAGGCTCTAGTGTCTAATACCTTTTCACATGCTACAAACGGTTTAATTTTGCAGGCAAATATAGTCAAGACACTTTTTCTTTCTCAGAGTTCTTGAAAAATAAAAACACACCCCCCCCTTTTCTAGGAAACTGTACCACAGGTATTAATAATGAAGGTTTTGTGATTGTGATTTCTTGTCCATTATTAATTAAAAAAACCCCCACCATGATCAAAAGATAGGGTTTCATTGTAAAATAGATTTGCTTCTTCTTCCTCATCTGCATTTTTGTCTCAGCTGTATGTTAGGGTATACATCAGGGATACCATGAAAAAAAAAAAAGGTAACTAGGCAATGCAAAACTTCCAACTTAATAAATCCAAAGCCAGGATGAACAAGGGCCTCAAGGGAACAGTTAAAAGAAACACAAAGCCACAGACGAGCCCAAAATGCATGCAAGTAATATTCCAAATAAAATCAGACTGGCAATAACACACTGTAATCAGGAGAGGTACTTAAAGTGAGGCCGAATGCTGGGTTTATTTTGTCTATCACTTCCCACATCCCACAGCCTCTATCTTCACATGTCAGCAGTGAATCCATCAAATCCACTGGTATCGGTTAAAAAAACCAAACTGGTAGTAGTAACAGAGTTGAAGGAACAACAGTCAGTTTAACAGCAGTTAACAGTAAATGTAATTATTGCATGTTTTAATGCATAATCTTGTTTTAAAAACAAAAGTAACAAAACTGAAACAAAACAAAAAGCCCAACCCTCCCCCAAAAGCACCCAATTTTGTCTGTTTCTTCTAAACCCAAGCTTTAATTCTCTGGTTTTCACTCATATACTATTTGTTTCTATGAAGCTACATTTTATATTCAGAACATACAACTCTCTTTCATGTGAAGCAGAACATTTTAAGGTGGAAATATTCCATGAGAAAATATTTATTTTTACAATAGTGATGAAGCTTAAAAAAAAAGTTAAGCTTATTTTAAGAATCCATTTTAAATGTATTACAGACACCATATACTAGAAATTGCCATTCCTCACACATTCAGATTTCCTTTTGTTTTGACTTGTTATTTTAGTTAGACTCCAACATACTATTTTCTGTTAACTTCTGTCTAAAAGAGGAAGAAGATACTGAGGATTCAAATGAGTCTGAATATGAGCTGACAAATTGAGAAGCTTCGCTGTTAAAGGAAAACTTGACCGTGCTTAGGAGTAGGAGCAGAAACCACAAACAGAACCAACTTTAGAACCAAAGAAAGAGAATCGTGGGAATTATCTCAACCTCACGCTACATTCTAACTCATAATTACCCTATTTATATCCCAGAAACAGTAACACCTACAGTGGCATGCGACCCGAGCCGGGGCGGGGGGGTTTTGGGGGTAGGAATCTCATCTCCAATCCTCAATAACAGTTTCATTAGAGCTACGAGTCAGAAATGGATAAGACGCATGGAAATTAGCCTTTCAGTTCCAGTGTTTTTCATTCCTGTTCTTACTACCAGAGATAAGAAGGAGACAACAGAAGTCAGCTCTAAAACTTACCGAGGCTACAGGATGACCAGGAGAAGGCGGATATCAAGGTCTTTGGAACCGCCTCGGTACCAGATAAACCCAGATGAATGGTAGAGAGGGCCATTCTAAGCGAGGTATTTCACCCACACCCCGCCTCTGCTCAGACTGAGAAACCGTGGATCAGACGATTCTAAAGCCAGGTCCGCAGCGACCTCAGGTCTCTTTGTACTCCACGAGGAACCTCCACCCAAAATCACCACACTTAGATATGCATCACACAGCGACACGGGAAGCCTTCAGTCCACGCATCAATCCCCCGCCACTGCCCCAGGAATGCCCCTTCAAAACTCACTCACCAGTAAAGTTAGAATAGCTAGAAAGAGGTCAAGGCAGCCACACATTGCCCGGGGAATCCCCTCATCTCTGGGAATAGCCCTGGGAATACTCCTCACACACAACCCATTTACGCTCGCCTTCGTCCTCCCATCAGGGAGCCACGTTCATATTGAGGAGGGGGGCGAAATACAGAAAAGAGCCACCCCTCAAGGCTACCCCCAAGCCTCTCCCTTCCCCGGCAAGGGGCAGAGCTCCCTCCGCCATCCCAGTGCTACTGCAGCACTAGAAGCCAGGAAACGCGAATTAGAACTCCCCTCTCTCCAGTCGTTACTCACTCCCTCCCTCCGAACCCCACTCACCTGGGAAATGAGCCAAAGCTCAGCTACATCTCCATCTCCCCCACACTCAGCCCCGCACCGCCATTTTCCTCACTGCCTGGATTTAAATCGGGACCGACGCGGAGACACCAGGCGGCGTGAGGTATTGTGGGATCTGTAGTACTCAGACGGGAGCTCGTGGTACTTGTAGTCCGCGCCGGGATTGCTGCCGGAGCCGCAAGGCTCAGCCTGGTGCCAGCGCTCCGGTGTCGCCTCTGCATCGCCGCTGTCTCTGCAGTAGGGCGGGCTCAAACGGGGAGGAGGAAGCGCTCCCGGGGGAAGATGCCTGCGCCGTGCAGAAGCTGCCTTCCCGCGGCACTTGCTCCGTGCTCGTAGAGGTCACAAAATGCCGTATCTGTATCATTAGGCTCCTTGGGAGTAAAAAAAAAAAAACCACCTTAAAATAACGATTGAAAGAGAAATATTTACTCCCTTGGAGCCTGAAATTTTCTACTGCTGCACCAGACATATAGTTTTTCTTCTTTTTTAATTCATGGTCTATAGGGGGCCTAATTAGTGCTCCAGCTGGCACTATCTAATACTGAAATCGATTAACCACTGCAACGGTTACGCACATCCACAGTACCAGTTAAATTAGACAACCAAGAGTTAATTGGATCATGATTTAATTAGGTAAACAGGCAGTCTTCCAACAAAGCTATCAGTCGCCCTCAAGCCCACCCCTCACACTAATCCCATCGCCGCCACTGCGTCCCACCCTATGCCCCTCTCCTCGCGCCGCCGCCCTGCCCGCGAACCGCGAGCGGCGGGACGCCCCCTGCCGTCGCACGCCGCGCCGCCCGCGTATCCCATAATGCCCCCTGCCGGCAAACGCCGCGCGGTGCCCGCACACGGCCCTCCGCCCCGCCCCTGCGGGAAGAACAGAGCTGGCGGTGAAATAAAGCTTGTGGCTCAAGAGCTAAAAGAGCTGCGGCTGGGAAGGGGACATCTAGGGCTGGAGCTGTCATCACTGCAGCATGGCTCCATCGGGGGATCATGGTAAGGACAGCAGTGCTCACCTAACTTTGCATCTGAGGTCAGCTTCAGGCTCTTGTTATATTAGGGAGAGCAGAGCTTCACAGTAAACCCCAGTGTTTACTAACACACTCACTACCAGTGTTAACACTAACAATTCTTAGCCAAATAGTGATACTAATAACACTTACTATGCATATTATTAATGCTAGTAGAGGCCAGTAGCATTCTTAATGCTGAGGCTTGCATGAAGAACACGAAATTAATTAATATTGCTGATTATGCTATTGTGGTGTTGAAATACTTGGCCTCTACTGCGGTCGCCCCACACTTCCCTCGATGGTCTCCCCCAGCAGGTCCCGCAGCACCTGGATGCAGATCAGCTTAAGCTTCACTAATGCAATAAACAGAGTTCACTCTTTAAAATCTTTAGAAGTTTAATAAAGGATAAAAGAACAAAATAATCCAGCACTGGGGTGATTTTGGCGCACAGCCAAAGAGCACATAGGTAGCTTAAAATCATGTTCACTACATACGGTTACATTGCTGGGGTTACATGCATATTCATTAGCTTATACATTATTCAAACATTCCTTTGAGGTTTTGATGTTCCAGGAACTCTCTTGTTTGGTTTTGAACTCTGACTTGTCTACAGAACATTCTGTAAATTAGGTCTACATATTTTATTTCTTCCTGTAGTTTTATCCTGTTACTTCCCACTCCCTGATAGCACTGATAGAGTTGATAAATCTTTCCTGAATGCCTTGTCAAGAACTTTGGTGTTTGAGCTGCCAAACCCAAACTGGTCCTGATGATGGAGGACTTAAGAAATTACTCAATCCAACTAAATGCTTTAAAAAGGGAGATGGTTTGGTTATAAAAATATTTCTGCCTGAGACTGGGAAGAGACTGGGAAGAGTTAAACCCCCCAATTCTGCACAACAGCACAAGGATTCTTTAATTCTTTGCCTTTTTTTTTCCTTCCTTTGAATAGGTTTGTTTGTTTCCCCTTGGAGACTGCACACACAATAGGCAGATTTTTCAATTAAGCCATTTTTCCCCACTTTTAGTCTTCAATGGAGCCCAGGTGCCAATTGTTTGCTCCTTGGTTTCTGCCTTCCCTTTCCTGCCTACAGCTTAACCCCTCTCTCTCCTTCCTGCTTTTTGGCCATCACTGGTCATGCAGATGATGCTGATGCAGATGGCTGATAAATAATTATCAAACAGCTTGGGAATGGTCTGTATCAGTAACATTAAAAGATGCAGTATATGGACCATCAACCAATGAATTTAGCAACAGTTGGATAGTAACTAATCATCTTTACTTTGAAGCCCTCTTCATGGCATATTTACTTACAAAGGGAAAGCATTTGGTTTTTATTTTAAAAAATACTACAAATGACCAACAGCCAGCTTAAGTGAGCATGGAAGATGACAAAGACATGGTAATGTTTTTTCTTTTAAATCCCTCACAATCCCATCATGTACTGGGGAGGCAGCTCAGCGAGTTTCAGCCCACAGCTGCCATCCTGTGCTCGTGGAGAGCAACCTCTCCAGCTGTCCCAGCCTCAGGAAAGCACAGAAGAGGGCTTTACACAGATCAGGGATTAAGCTAGACCCAGGTTGGGCTCAGCTCAGTCACCATGGCACTGTTAGAAGCCTTAAACCCTTTTTCTATCAGATTGATTGTGGTTGTGGTGCAGCCACTGTTTTGCTGTCAATGTGCTCCCCTGCAGCCTAGCCTGGCATGGTGAGCAGGGGCTTGGGGTTCTGCCTCATGTGTTAAACATCAAACCAGAAGATAAAACAACAGATAAAACCCCTGCCCTCCCATGTGCCTCACTCTGCACTACTGCTATGAGAGGAGGGTGAAAGACCCAGTCAGTTTTAGCTCTGTAAAGAAGCTCCAGAGCAGTGATGAGTGCCTGAATCACATCCCCTGCAGCCATCAGGGGAGTGAGTGCAGGGAAAAGGGCAGAGAAAGGGAAATAAAAAAACAACAGAGCCACCAAGACTGGAGGATGTGAGGATGAATCCAAAACTATGCTCTCCAAGATCTGAAAGAACACATTTCTGAAAACAAGACATCCGAACTGGAATGAGGCACTTGCACTCTTTCCAGATCTTCCCAGCACCATAACCCATTAAAAAAAAAAAAAGTCATCTCTGGAAATGGGATGCTCCTTTAAGCCTTGCAGAGACTTTCTCCAGCACCACAAACCACCCTTCCTGTTGCTCTTCCTTTACCACTCAGGGCTGAGCCATGGAGACCTGCTTCTTTTGTGTGTGTGTGTGTGTGTGTGTGTATTTCAGGGTTTTTTTTAAACTAAGAAAAAAATAAATATCATATTTTAAAAAGAACTCCCAGAGCTTTGGGGAAAGTGGGTATAAATGTCAAACAAAACACAAAGAAAGACTGAGCTACTAAGGGATCATAATTAGAGCAGCAGTGGTGGGGTGGGAGGGAAGAAATATAGCAGACAAATTTAACACCATTTAGGAGGGTTTATACACAATGTTTTCATTGCAAGCAGTATTTAGAAGTGACAATTTAGTGATTTATCAGATCCCAGCACACTCCTTCCCTGTCAAAGTGATAGGCAGAACCAGCAGAGCAGCTCTGAACACACTGTTCACTACAAGGCACCACCAACAAACCCAGAACAGCTCCACCCTTGGCCAGCCCTGTCCCCTTGGGCCTTTTGAGAAGCTGGGATTTAGGAGAAGGCCTTGCAGGGGAACAGTGTTTCAAATGTCAAAGGATTTAAAAATATACAAGGCTATGAAAGCTGATGGGACCTAAAAGAATTGAAGGAGAAGGTGTCTTAGCAGAGCATCTTTGGCCAGTGCAGCCAGATAACCCTCAGATATCATTACTGGAGCATCTGGGAGTGAAGCCCAGCAGGAGATGCTGCAACGTGAACTCCTGCCCAACACGAGAGGTTCCCAGAGACCAAAAACTCCGTGCAGAGCAGACAGGATCTGACCACAACACCTGCCTTGGGCTAAACCTGCTCTTCATTTTTCATGAGCCACACAGAAACGTGGTGTATTTATGATTGCTTCTGTCTCTAGACCTGGTTGCAATCAGCACTGGATCCCAAAACTGAAGGAGAAGCCTTACGTAGACAATTCCTCCTTCAAAGCTCAGCTCCAGTACCAGGCTCAAGACCTGGCATGCACATGCATTTGGCAGGGAGTAGCAGATCAAGTGAAAGAACATTTCAGGGTTTTTTTCAGCTGATAGTTTCGGAATTTACTTGGAATAAGCTTCCTCCCCAAGAGGGATTTCAAGTCTACACATGCACAGAGAGGAGAAAACATTAATGCAGCATTGAGACAGCTCTGTGCTGAGAGCAGTGGTTTTACGGTTAAGGCCCTTGTATATCTGGGAGGGTGAAACCTCTGTGTTCAACCCTCTGGGATCATCATCTTGGGCTTCCTCTGCTTCTCAAGCTCTCAAAGTAAAATTGACCCACAAAACTCATCTTTGTCTCAATCCTAATCCCTGCATCATCCTTCAGGTGTATTTCCTCACAATGAAATTGGAGTAGAAAATGCTTTAGGAAATGCTTTGCAACCCCTTCTTCCCCAAAGGCCCAATCTGCTTTAATTAGGAATCCTCTTCAAGCACAAGGTTTGTATGCAGCCAGTGAGACTCACATTTCAGAAGGACCATCAATGGTCTGATAAAGACACAGCACTTTCAAGCAGGCTGCTGGGACTGAGGAGGATATTTGAAAGCTGTTGACATGCAGTTCTAGCAGAAGTGCAAAATGAAATGTAATGTAGTAGAAGTGGAAAATGAAATGCTGTTAGACAAGGCTGCTGCCCAAATTGGCTCTGCCTGGATCCACCTGGCCTGCAGCACAGCCTTCTCCCTTTCTCCTCACTGCCCTCTGCTCAGCACCAACCCAAACCTGGGCTATTTCAATTCCTGTCAGACACAGAGCAGCTGATGGGCAGCAAATGCAGCCTTCCCAAAGTGGCTGCCCATAGCCTGGCCTGCAGGGCAGAGTTCAGGGAGGAGGTGGCAGTTTCCTCAGTGGCTTTTCATGTCCTCTCTCTGCCATGCAGACACTGGCATGCATGGCACGGCTCTGTTTTGGCAGCCGGTCCCTTGGCAGGGCTGGGTGAGCACAGGGTGAGTACAGGGTGAACTCTCTGCTCCTTGCTGTGACACCTGGGCTGGCAGGGATGACACAGTGACCTCGGCCGGCCGATGCTGCCTGTGCCATCACCTGGCACTGACGTGTTTGATGAAAATCCTTTCGCTGGGATTTTTCTCCTGAGAAGCCTCAGAACAGAAATGGAACTAATAACAATCTGGTGGCTGTGGAGTGTGGGCTGGAGATGGTTTAGCAACAGGGGCATCTTGGGTTGGTCTCCTGTGCATTGTTTCTACTTGATGACCAATCATGGTCCAGCTGCGTCGGGGCTGTGAGCAGTCCCAGGTTTTTATTTTTCATTCCTTTCCAGCTTTCTGATATCTCTGTGCTCTTTTAGTATAGTTCTAATATCTCATTTTCTTTTAATATAATAGAGATCATAAAATAATATTTCAGCCTTCTGAAAGGTGGAGTCAAGATTCTTGTCTCTTCCCTTGTCTAGGGGACCCTTAAACACCACCACAATCACCGGCTAAGCGGGTTTGTGCGAGCCCCTCAGGAACCCTCGGCCGGTCCTGAGTCAGCAGACACCGGGGGGGGGCAGCCCCGACACGGCCGAGAGCGGGGAGACACTGTGTGTGTGTGCCCCGAGGGTGCTGAGGGCACCTGGGCTGGGGGGAGACACTCTCTGTGTGTGCCCCGAGGGTACTGAGGGCACCTGGGCTGGGGGCAGACACTCTCTGTGTGTGCCCCGAGGGTACTGAGGGCACCTGGGCTGGGGGGAGACACTCTCTGTGCCCTGAGGGCACCTGGGTGGGGGGGAGACACTCTCTGTGTGTGCCCCGAGGGTACTGAGGGCACCTGGGCTGGGGGGAGACACTCTCTGTGCCCTGAGGGCACCTGGGCGGGGGGGAGACACTCTCTGTGTGTGCCCCGAGAGTGCTGAGGGCACCTGGGCTGGGGGGAGACACTCTCTGTGCCCTGAGGGCACCTGGGCTGGGGGGCAGACACTCTCTGTGCCCCGAGGGTGCTGAGGGCACCTGGCCTGGTCGCCTTTGCAGCAGAAGAGACACCAGAGACAGCGGTAGATGATAAAGGGCCGACTCTTAGCAGGGGTTAATCCAAGGTTTTATTAGGAGTCCCAAAGGAGCTCCTGCACCTCAGGGGGCTCCTGCCCAGAGCCCCGGGAGATGTGCCAGGGTTACATTTTAAGGGAGGTGGAAACCGACAGTTGATAACACCCTACCAACCATTAAGTGACCCTAAGGGATGGGTATTGGGGGATAGACATACAGGACAGCGTATGGGGCAAGGCTTGGGGGGCTGACCCCTGGCCTCTGGCTGATCACTCGACAACTTGGACTGAAACTTCTGGATGGAGGGGATGGGAGGCTGAGTGATTGACAGAGAGCCAGGGTGGGGGTTTGGGGATGATCTCATCCCGGGAGAGGGATAACACAGGTAAAGGGAGGGGGGTACAGTTTGGGATAAACCATTTGGGAAAAATTACTTCAAAGTATTACAAAGTATAAAAATGCACTACAGCAGGTTTGGGCAGCACCAAATAAAATGTAATAAAATGCTTTAAAAATAGAAAAATTAAAAATAAAAATAAATAAAATAACAAAATTAATTAAAAATAAATAATAAAAAAACCCAAACTGTAAAGTGCTGTAAAGTGCTGTACAAGTTCCATAAAATGTAGTGCCGTAGTGCAAGACCCTCAAACACCACCACAATCACCAGCTTAAATTGGTCTGGGCAGCACCAAATAAAATAAAATAAAAAGCTTTAAAAATAGAAAAATTAAAAAAAAATTAAATAAAAAACAAAATTAAAAAAATAAATGCTTTAAAAATAGAAAAATTAGAAATAAAAAATAAAAAGAAAATTAAAACAATAAAATGCTTTAAAAAGAGAAAAATTAAAAATAAAAATTAAATAAAAAATAAAATTTTAAAAATATAATAAATGCTTTAAAAATAGAAAAATTAAATATAAAAATTAAGTTAAAAATTAATAAAATTAAAAGGCTTAAAAATAGAAAAATTAAAAATAGAAAAAAAAATTAAATTAAAAAATAAAAAAAAGGTTTCAAAATATAAAACTAAAAATAAAAATTAAATAAAAAATAAAATTAAACAATAAAAAAGCTTTGAAAATAGAAAAATTAGAAATAAAAATTAAATAAAAAATAAAATTAAAAAAATAAACGCTTTAAAAATAAAAAAAATTAAGAATAAAAATAAATAAAAAATAAAATTTAAAAATTCAAAAACTTTGAAAATAAAAAATTTAAAAAATAAAAATTAAATTAAAAAAATAAATGCTTTAAAAATAGAAAAAATAAATATAAAAATTAGAAAAAAAAACAAAATTAAAAAATAAATGCTTTAATAATACAAAAATTAAAAATAGAAAAATAAAAAACAAAATTAAAAAAATAAATGCTTTAAAAATAGAAAACTTAAAAATAAAAAATTTAAAATAAAATTAAAAAAATAAAAAGCTTTAAAAATAGAAAAATTAAAAATAAACATTCAATAAAAAACAAAATTAAAAAATATAATAAATGCTTTAAAAATAATAAAATTAAATATAAAAATTAAATAAAAAATTAATAAAATAAAAAGCTTTTAAAATAGAAAAATTAAAAATAAAAACGAATTTAAAAAATATTAAAAAGGCTTTAAAAATAGAAAAATTAAAAATTAAATTAAAAAAATTTACAAATCATAAAAATGCTTTTAAAATAGAAAAATAATCAATCACAAACAAAATTAAAAAATATAATAAATGCTTTAAAAATAAAAAAATGAAATATAAAAATTAAATAAAAATTAAAAAAATAAAAAGCTTTAAAAATAGAAAAATTAAAAATAAAAATAAAAAAAATCTTAAAAAATAGTTTAAAAAGAGAAAAATTAAAAAATTAAAAATAAAATTTAAAAAATAAATACCTTTAATAATAGAAAAATTAAAAAAAAAATTTAAAAAATAAAATAAATGTTTTAAAAATAAAAAAAATTAATAAAAAAATTTAAAAAATAAAAAGGTTTAAAAATAAAAATAAATAAAAAATAAAATTATAAAAATACAAAGCCTTAAAAATAGAAAAATAAAAATTAAAAAAAAAAACAAAATTAAAAAAATGCTTTAAAAAAAGAAAAATTAAATTTAAAAATTAAATTTAAAAATTAAATTTAAAAATACTTTTAAAATAAAATAAAAAGCTTTAAAAATAGGAAAATTAAAAAAAAAACCAAATAAAAAAATTAAAAAAATAAAATAAAAACCTTTAAAAATAGAAAAATTAAAAAAACCCCAAAATTAATAAAATAAAATTAATTAAAAATACATGAAAAACAAAATAAAAACTCGAAAGTGCTGTAAAGTGCCGTAAAATTTCCATAAAACGTCGTAAAACTGCCGTAAAGCGCCACTGTCGTAAAAGGTGCCGTAAAGCGCGACTGTCGTAAAAGGTGCCGTAAAGCGCGACTGCCGTAAAAGGTGCCGTAAAGCGCGACTGTCGTAAAAGGTGCCGTAAAGCGCGACTGTCGTAAAAGGTGCCGTAAAGCGAGACTGTCGTAAAAGGTGCCGTAAAGCGCGACTGCCGTAAAAGGTGCCGTAAAGCGCGACTGTCGTAAAAGGTGCCGTAAAGCGCGACTGCCGTAAAACTGTCGTAAAAGGTGCCGTAAAGCGCGACTGTCGTAAAAGGTGCCGTAAAGCCCGACTGTCGTAAAACTGCCGTAAAGCGCGACTGTCGTAAAAGGTGCCGTAAAGCGCGACTGTCGTAAAAGGTGCCGTAAAGTGAGACTGTCGTAAAAGGTGCCGTAAAGCGCGACTGCCGTAAAAGGTGCCGTAAAGCGCGACTGCCGTAAAACTGTCGTAAAAGGTGCCGTAAAGCGCGACTGTCGTAAAAGGTGCCGTAAAGCGCGACTGTCGTAAAACTGCCGTAAAGCGCGACTGTCGTAAAAGGTGCCGTAAAGCGAGACTGTCGTAAAAGGTGCCGTAAAGTGAGACTGTCGTAAAAGGTGCCGTAAAGCGCGACTGTCGTAAAACTGTCGTAAAGGTGCCGTAAAGCGCGACTGTCGTAAAAGGTGCCGTAAAGCGCGACTGTCGTAAAAGGTGCCGTAAAGCGCGACTGTCGTAAAACTGCCGTAAAGCGCGACTGTCGTAAAAGGTGCCGTAAAGCGCGACTGTCGTAAAAGGTGCCGTAAAGTGAGACTGTCGTAAAAGGTGCCGTAAAGCGCGACTGCCGTAAAAGGTGCCGTAAAGCGCGACTGCCGTAAAACTGTCGTAAAAGGTGCCATAAAGCGCGACTGTCGTAAAAGGTGCCGTAAAGCGTGACTGTCGTAAAACTGCCGTAAAGCGCGACTGTCGTAAAAGGTGCCGTAAAGCGCGACTGTCGTAAAAGGTGCCGTAAAGTGAGACTGTCGTAAAACTGTCGTAAAGGTGCCGTAAAGCGCGACTGTCGTAAAAGGTGCCGTAAAGCGCGACTGTCGTAAAAGGTGCGTTTTTTCGACAGTCGCCCTTTACGACACTACCTTTTATGGAACTTTTACAGTACTTTACAGCACTTTACGGATTTTATTTTGTTTTTTAATTATTTTTAATTATTTCTATTTTTTAAATTTAATTTTTATTTAATATTTTTTTAATTTTCCAATTTTTAAAGCTTTTTTTAATTTTTTTTGTTTTAATTTTTCTATTTTAAAGCATGTATTTTATTTTTAAATTTTCCTTTTTATTTAATTTTAATTTTTTTTTTTTATATTTCTAAAGCATATTTTAAATTTTTTTATTTTTATTTTTTTCTTAATTTTTACTTTTGATTTTTTGATTTTTAAAGCTCTTTTTTATTATTTTTTATTTAATTTTATTTTTGATTTATCTATTTTTAAAGCTTTTTATTTTATTTTAAAATTTTTTTTTAATTTAATTTTTTTGTTTTATTTTTTTAAAGCATTTATTTTTTTAAATTTATTTTTTATTTTTTAGTTTTCATTTTTTATTTATAAACTATTTATTTTATATTTTAAATTTTATTTTTTATTTCATATTTATTTTTGCTTTATCTATTTTTAAAGCATTTATTTTATTTTTTTAGTTTTTATTTAATATTTAGTTTTGATTTTTTAATTTTTAAATCATTTATTTTATTTTTTACTTTTTATTTCATTTTTATTTTTGATTTTTCTATTTTTAAAGCTTTTTATTTTATTTTTTAATTTTATTTTTTATTTAATTTTTTGTTTTAATTTTTTTTATTTTTAAATCATTTATTTTATTTTTTAAATTTTATTTTTTATTTCATATTTATTTTTGCTTTATCTATTTTTAAAGCATTTATTTTATTTTTTTAGTTTTTATTTAATATTTAGTTTTGATTTTTTAATTTTTAAATCATTTATTTTATTTTTTACTTTTTATTTCATTTTTATTTTTGATTTTTCTATTTTTAAAGCTTTTTATTTTATTTTTTAATTTTATTTTTTATTTAATTTTTTGTTTTAATTTTTTTTATTTTTAAATCATTTATTTTATTTTTTAAATTTTATTTTTTATTTCATTTTTATTTTTTGCTTTTTCTATTTTTAAAGCTTTTTTTATTTTTTAATTTTATTTTTATTTAATTTTTTGTTTTAATTTTTTTATTTTTAAATAATTTATTTTATTTTTTTCATTTTATTTTTTATTTCATTTTTATTTTTTCTTTTTCTATTTTTAATGCTTTTAAAAAAAAATTATTATTTAATTTTTAGTTTTTATTTTTTTATTTTTAAAGCATTTTTTTATTTTTTATTTAATTTTTATTTTTGATCTTTCTATTTTTAAAGCTTTTTAAAATTTTTTTATCTAATTTTTTATTTCATTTTTAGTTTTAATTTTTTATTTTTGAACTATTTATTTTATTTTTCAAATATTATATTTTATTTCATTTTTATTTTTTGCTTTTTCTATTTTTAAAGCATTTATTTTATTTTTTTACTTTTATTATTTATTTAATTTTTAGTTTTGATTTTTTTATTTTTAAAGCATTTTTTAATGTTTTTTAATTTAATTTTTATTTTTGATCTTTCTATTTTTAAAGCTTTTTAAAATTTTTTTATCTAATTTTTTATTTCATTTTTAGTTTTAATTTTTTATTTTTGAACTATTTATTTTATTTTTCAAATATTATATTTTATTTCATTTTTATTTTTTGCTTTTTCTATTTTTAAAGCATTTATTTTATTTTTTTACTTTTATTATTTATTTAATTTTTAGTTTTGATTTTTTTATTTTTAAAGCATTTTTTAATGTTTTTTTTAATTTAATTTTTATTTTTGATCTTTCTATTTTTAAAGCTTTTTAATTTTTTTTAATTTTCAGTTTTAATTTTTTTTATTTTTAAACATTTATTTTATTTTTTAATTTTATTTTTTATTTCATTTTTAGGTTTAATTTTTTATTTTTGAACTATTTATTTTATTTTTATTTTTTTATTTCATTTTTATTTTTTGCTTTTTCTCTTTTTAAAGCATTTCTTTTATTTTTTTTAATTTTCTTTTTTATTTAATTTTTAGTTTTGATTTTTTTATTTTTAAAACATTTTTTTATTATTTTTTATTTAATTTTTATTTTTGATCTTTCTATTTTTAAAGCTTTTTTATTTTTTATTTAATTTTTTAAAATTTTTCTATTTTTAAAGCTTTTTTTTATTTTTTAATTTTATTTTTTATTTCATTTTTATTTTTTGCTTTTTCTATTTTTAAAGCATTTATTTTATTTTTTAATTTTCCTTTTTATTTAACTTTTAGTTTTGATTTTTTTATTTTTAAAACATTTTTTCATTTTTTATTTTTTATTTAACTTTTAGTTTTAATTTTTTTGTTTTTAAACATTTATTTTATTTAATTTTATTTTTTAATTTTATTTTTTATTTATTTTTAGTTTTGATAGATCTATCAAAACTAGATAGATCCCTCTGCAGCGCGTAACCCTGAGCAACCGATACCTGGTGTGCCTCCGCGTTTTCGCCTTCCACACTCCTAGCCCCCAGTGGGACTACTTTGTGTCACGATTCGTCTGCACAGCCACATCCATGCACACAAACCGTGCGACGAAGAGGAGGAGGAGGAGGTTGGAATATGACAGCTGCTTTAATAAATACAGGACAGACAGAGAATTATTTTGCCCCTGCAAATGCCAGCTCTTTGCTCCCAACACAAAAGAATTTCAAAAAAGAACTGTTCCCAAATAGCTCCAGAGTCCCCTCAGTGTTTGGGACAGATTTCTCGACCCACAAATAGACAGTAAACCCTGAAAATTTGCCAGCATTAATGCCAAAATTAGAAAACTCACAAAAATCTTTTGATAATTTTCACCTAACAGACTGGTGTGAAAAACGCCAATCACTTGCTTTTAAAATTTTTGAAAGTTTAATAGTAATAAAATGGTTATAAAAATAGTCATACAATTAGAGTAATAATAATTTGGACAATTTGAATTAGGACAATATGAGACAACAAAAACAAAGAGTTACGGACGTCCGGGTAGCTTTTTCTGGGCAGCACGAGCCTGAAAAAGGACCCCCGTTAACAAAGGATTAACCCTTAAAAGCAATAGCCTGTTGCATAGTCATACACTTCATACATGGTGCATAAATTCCATTCAAACACAGGATTCTGTCTGCTCATCATCCACTTCTTCCTTCTAATCCTAACAGCGCCTTGGAGGCAGGAAGAAGTTTGTTTCTTCTGATAAGAGGGCAATATATATAAATTCTTTTTCTCTGAAAGATCCAGGTGTCCTGTGACCGCTATCTCGCTGCAAGTCCTTTCTTTAAAAAAAGTATCTTACATAGCATAGTTTCTATTTTAACAGTTTTTATAACCTATAACTATATTTAACACACTACTTAAGAGAATTAATACAGCATTCCTTTCTAACACAACACATATAATATTCATTTTAATATTTCAAAAAAGCCAATCATAAAATACCTGCATTTTTCACAATCCCCACTCTTATTCTTTGTAAATCCTTTGGCTTGAGCAATATTTCTTATCTACTTGGATCTTCTGGACTATGCGGGCAAAATAAAACAGGGGATTACACAAGGAAGAAATATAAAAATAGTTGCAACACATAAAATGAAAGATCTTCATTTCTTCTAATACATTACCCTACCAGCTAGGTTTTAACATTGTTTTCTAATTTTTGGACCGGTACCTGGGTTATTATATGCATATATATTTTTTTCTTCTTTGATTTCTTTTGCTTTTTCTAGAATGACTTTTCTGTGGTCATCAATTTTCAACAATTTGATATATTAAACTTTCCACAAACACCCCCTTCTTTGGCCAATAAATAGTGTAAAGCCAACCTATTCTGATACACTACAGTTTTTGTTTGGCTTAGCTGACTTTATATTAACTCCAATGCCTGGGCAGCTCCATTTGCTATCATTTCTATAACTGCTTGGAGTCTTGTAATACGACTCAATAGATTATTTGGGGTCAATACAGAGTTAAGTTGCTGTGCTGGTTTTACCTTTTCCTTTATTATTTGTTTTTTTTACCAAATCTTCTTGAACCATATCTTCAAGATTAAATGTAAAACAAATCCCTCTCTCTCCTTTTGGACATTCAATTCCAAATCTATTACCACTTTTTCCTAAGTTTCTTGTAATCCAATAATTTACTCCATTTTGCCTACAGGTTCTTAATTTGGATGGGTTATAACAGTGGCTATTGACATAGGTGTGTGTAATTAAAGAGGAACTTTGGTTTCTTTCCACGTGATGCTTTCTGCAGCATTTGTGACACAATCTTGTTGGTATCCCGAAAGGGAAAAGAGAACAAATGAGTGCCAGAAACAGGAATAACAGAGGTCCAGTATGCCTTATACTCCCACCTCCCAGGCCTGTGGGGTTGCAACCCACAGCAGGTGTATTTGATCTTCTTGGTGGCAAAAAACAGAGGCCAATCTGGTCGTGCCCTCTATTTCCTTGTCACTTTCTCTTAAATAATTTCCAGGCAAATTGGTTTGAACACCCTTTAACTGTGGTCTCTTACGGTTCTTCAGGTATCTCTCATTCACCAGGCACTAATAATTCCCGTCCACAAAGCTAAGTTATTACTTTAACACTTTTTGCAATAAGAGCATAAATGTTGTGAACTTCAATACTAATTATTCTCACAATTCAAGCATTTACTTATAACCCAGCTAGCATGTCCAGTCTTGGAATGAATCAAATAAAGTTTACTGATGGAAATGGTAATTCCCCTTCTCCCCTGTACAATTCTCAGGCTAAGGTCAGAACACAAAAACAGTCTTGATCCTTCTATCTGGAGTATTCCTCCCCTAAGGAGATGTTTTATTCAGGCATGACCAGAATAAAACCAGGCAGGGCTTGAAACCAGTGGTATAAGCGTCGTCTTAACTCTTAATTCAGTGTTGTTCTTTGTACATTTCTTGGATCATTTGGCTTTTGCCAAACTATTACCACTCAGTCCCCATTGGAAAGTCAGTTTGGTATCATCCGGTTTAAATGCAACAGTCCATTCCTCAGGTTCCTTCACAAGTCCTTTGATTCTGCTGGCATGAATTCACCCTCTTTCCGTGATTCTGATTGTTGCTTCAGTAGTACCTGGAAAGGACTTCTTAATAGCATAGTAATAAAAGTAAGATAATACTGCATTAACTTTTACCATTCACTTTTCTTCCAAACTTTCTGGGTTTAGCTAAAAGCTTTTTCCACAGCAGCCTCTTCTTCTTCTATCCAGCTGTGCTAATAGCTGCAGAGGCAAATTCTTCTTTCTGTGAGTTACAGTTAGTTAAATAAGAAAAGCTAGACCAATTTTAACACGAGATGTATCACATCTATTGCTTTTTACTTTTTGGGCAGCATTTAATTGTTTTAGCCTTACAAACCCATTCTTCAGGAAAAAAAAAACAAAAACCAAAAAACTTCTTTTTAACAGCAAACAAAACACACAAAAGAAAAAACCAAAAACCTTTTTACTTAAGAAAAACAAACCACTTTGTGAGGTTTGGAGAGTCAGCAATCTCTGCTTTGATTTTATCTTTTAGTCCTAGCCCCCTCCCGCTCTTTTCACGGCCTTGCTGTCAATGCCGTGCTGCCACTTCGCTGCAGGGCCGGAGCAGGGGAGAGCAGCCATGGGCATGGGGACCCTGGGGGCAGCCTTGGGTCCCTTTTGCCCTCTCTCTCTCTTCTTCTCTCTCTTTCTCTTTCCTTCTCTCTCTCGGCCCACTTACCGGGGCCGACACTGCCATCCTCGACTCGGGACCCCGGCAGCCTGGGAGCCCCCCCGGCAGTTCCGCCACGGAGCCAGCCCGCTCCTGCCCGGCAAACCCGTGTGTCCCCTGCTGCCAGCACCGCCGCCGGGTCACCTCCATGGATCGGTGCCTGCCGCAGCCCCCGAGACCCTGCCGCTCGTAGGGAGCGGCCAGACACCTCCCAACCTTGACAACCCCAAACCTGGCGTCCCCAGGTGCTCCTGACATTCTTTTCCTTTCTCTAGTCAACTTCTCCTCTTTTCCCTTCAAGGAGGGCCCGTTCTGCTAAACCCTTTCTGGAGCTCAGTTCAGCATTGAATAACCTCCTAACAACCGTGTGTTAAGACACTTCCCTGCCTTTCATGCAAAAACCCTGCATTCACACTTCTGCTCTCTTCTAGCACCAAGATGTCATCACTTCACATTCTAACATCTCAGAGTTTGCTAACCACCTCCCTACCTCAACTTCTCTCTTTCTTCTCTTCTTACCTGTTTTTTTTTGATTCAACACACTTCAGACGGTATGAACTGAACTTAACTAAATTACTTCCAAAAGTAGGCTTACAACTTTCTTTTACTAGGATTGCAGTAGCTGTTAAATACCTACTAGCTAGCTGTGGCCTACTGAGTCTAACATCTTTGATATATAAGCTACTAGATATTTTTTTACTCTTCCTTAGTCTTGAATTAAAATTTTATGGGCTACTCCATTTTCTGTATTTATGTATAAATGATAAATGACTTTTCGAACAAAGGTAAGCTTAAAGCTGGTACTTAGGCTAGTTTTAACTTAACTCTTTTAATTTAACAATATCTTCTTTGGACTGTTTTATATCATCTCCTTCTGTCAGTTTTTTCATACACAAATTTTGGTACTTGTGCGTACCCCTCAATCTATAATCTATAATATTTCAATAATCTAGGTAATTTTCTGATCTCTCTCTTTGAAGAGGGAGGGAGAAGGAATAAAATTCTTGCAAATTTCTCATGGTTGGGTTTCCAGCTACTTTTATTTATTAAGTGTCTAAGATATTTTACCACTGGGTAGTGAGTCTGAGTTCTTTTATTAACCTCCCTTTAATCTTGTACTAGTCTATAACTCCCATCAGACTTTACTGGGGGAATAGGGGTATTATGAGGAGACATACAAGGTTCTAATGCCCCATCCTTCATTAGTCCTTCTATTACTGGCTTCAAACCTTCCCGTCCTTCTAAAGATACAGGATACTGGCGTACACGTACGGGACAATCTTCTCTCTCAATTGTAACCCCTATGGGGTCGATATTTAATCTTCCACTATTTCCTTCCCCACTTCAAACTTTTTTGTTGTTTTTTTTTTTTTTCTTCATCCTCTCTTAAATAATTTTAAATCTCTAGCTGTCATTTTCCCATTTTCTGATATAACTCCTATTCTTAATTGCACTTTTAAGACTCTTCCCAATAAATTGCTACCTGCCCCTGGGACCAATAAGACATCTCCCATCCAAATTCTAGTTTCGTCCCTCAATTACTACATCTTTAATGACGAGAAATGTAAAACTTTCCCTCTTTGCCCCTGTTACTTTCACTATATGTTTGCTCACACTATAACTTTTTGGAATATTTAACAGGCAGGTTCTGTCTGGCCCTGTGTCTATTAGAAATTCTAATTCTTCTTCTTGGGGACCCACTTTTAAAGTTATCACAGGCTCCAGATGGTATTTGTCCCCCCCAGAAAATTAGAGCTTATGACCTCCCTATTCCTCCTCTGTGCCCATCTCTTTAAAGATTTTCAGATCTTCCGCTTACTTAGGACCATTTTCCTATTTCTCTTAAGTTCGTTTATCTATTTAGCTGAAGTTTCTTCTTTCCCCTCTAAAAGCTGTCCCTTAAAAACTTTTTTTTTCCCTGCATTTTGCCTTTGATATGCTGTCTCATTTATTCCTTTGATTATGTAATTACGATAATTATTCACGTGTTTACTCCCCTCCTCATTATTTTTACCCCACTCAGGAGGTACAGCTGGCATTTTGTCTTCTCTGGGGGTCACCGTAGATTATCTTTTTTCCTAAGCTTTTATTTTAGCTGCTCTGATTAATTGCCTTTCTTCCTGAGAAAAATATTATTTTCATTACAGACCTCATCTCTTCTCAAATATAAATGTTTAGACCTAAAAATTGGTCTAATTGTTCAGCTATGCCTATGGGGTCCTCCAAATATCCCTTTTATTTATTTCTTAAAATTTCAGACCTCAGACGAAGTCAAAGGAGCATTTACAAACCCTGGTCCGCCCCCTCCTATGGGAACCTCTTTTAATGGAAATAGACCAATCCCTTTATCCCATTATTTTTGGATTTTTATCTTCTATAGCTTTTCTCCCGTATTTTTAGGAAGAATCAGGAGAGGGCTTTCTTTTACCTGAACTTTTCGTGTTTCGATAAGGTGATTCCTTTAGAGAGTTCCGCTGAGCAGCCGGAGCTGTGGTTACCAAGGGAACGGAGCTCAGGGCAGGACGGGGGAACTCGGCACAGCTCAGGGTCTGGATCCTCCAAAGGCGGGGTCTGCAGGGGGAATCGCCCGAGGGGCTCGGCACAGCTCAGGGTCTGGATGCTCCAAAGGCAGGGTCTGCAGCCGGGATCGTCCGAGGGGCTCGGCACAGCTCAGGGTCTCGGTCCTCCAAAGGCGGGGTCTGCAGCCGGGACCGTCCGAGGGCATCGGCACAGCTCAGGGTCTCGGTCCTCCAAAGGCGGGGTCTGCAGCCGGGATCGCCCCAGGGGATCGGCACAGCTCAGGGTCTCGGTCCTCCAAAGGCGGGGTCTGCAGCCGGGACCGCCCCAGGGGCTGTTCCGGTGCAGACCGAGCTGCAGCGTGGATCGGCCCCACATGGCTCACGGCGGCTGATCCGGCAGAGACCAACCCGGGACTGACCCCGGCTGCAGCGGCGGGAGCCGAGCAGAGTCAGGGCAGCCGGGGACGGGACAGACGGGACCCCCCCTCGGTGCGGTCAGCGCGGTACCCACGGTGCACACGGCAGGACGGACCCCCCGCCCCTTCCGCCGGCACGGCCAGCGGAGCGGCCGCGGGCCAGGCGGCCGGAACCGGGACAGGCAGACCGGGACAGACGGACCGGGACAGACGGACCGGGACAGACGGCCTGTGCCGGAGCCAGCACAGGGGCTGGGGCAGCCGCGAACGAGTGGGGGAACAAATGGGAATGGATGAGGTAATATTTCTATCAGCAAAATTGAAATGAAAGCGAGCTTTGAGCTCCCTCAGTTACTGAACAACAGGAAAACAATGGTGTGGCCAGCTGAAGGTAATCCCCTTTGATGAAACAACACCCTCTGCCTGCAGACAGCTCCAAGGGGCCGAGCAGACCCTACCAGCTTGGCAGAAGGGGTCCAAAGAGGAGCTTTTAGGGTTTAAAATGTAACACATTATGGTAATGTAGTGATTCTTATAGGCCGTATGGAAATGCTGTAGGATTTGTGTATTGTACTAGATTGGTTAGTGAGAAGTAGACTATTCAACACAGAAGATGATTTTTTGTATTGTAATGGGAACTTCACTCTCTTGACCTTTTACTCGCTTACCCCTTTGTACTCTCTTATGCTTTTGCTCTCTTACCTTTTTTTGCTCTTACCCTCTCATCCTCTCAACCCCTCTCTTCTCTCAGGCATGCTCTGAGCTGTGGCTGGCAATAAACCTTTGCAATAAACCCCAAGTTTCAAAAGGCCCCTGCCCCCGGGCCCTTTGCAATAAACCCCAAGTTCCACAAGGCCCCTGCCCCCGGGCCCTTTGCAATAAACCCCATGTTCCACGACCCGGCTTCAGAGATCTCTCGTCTCCGTCCGTCCCGACTGTGCTACCCCCCGATGCTCCTACAGCTAGAAACTCACTCACTAGCAAGGAAAAATCCTTCCAAAGTATTTTTTTCTATTTTTATCCTCCGAGTGTCCAACTTCTTTTGCTAAATTTCTACAGATTGGAGTTCAAATTACCATTTCTGACCAGTGCAGAGACAAATGATGAAACATTCCTGAGTTATTCTTACTCTTCAACTTATAGAAGTAGCCACCACTCCATTTGCATGATCTAACCAAAGTAGACATTTCACAGAAAAGCACTTTCTATAGCAATATTGAAAAACCATAGATTGAGGTAAAACCATCAAGTTTCTGCCCTCAGTGGACCAAAGTCACATGTTTGAAGAGCATCCCACTGAATTTTCTAACGATGTGTAAATGTGTCATCTGGACCACAGGAGATAAAGCAGGGTTAAAACACTGAGCAAAACTGCAGTTAACAAACACAAGGTTCATCAACCTTGCAATAGAAGCTTGCAGAAACCTTTCAAGGCTCATCCAATAAAGCCCCGTGGCACTTTGTTCTTCCCCCTCCTCCCAAATCTCCATCCGTCCGAGGCAGCATCAGCAGGAAACTTTGCACGGAAGCTTGCCAGATAAAATAGCTATATCATCTGCCATTAGTTTTAGAGAGTTCTTCAAAAATAGGTTAAAAATTATTTTATCTATTATTTTTTAGCTGTGTCCTAAGTTAGCTATGGGCCGAGTCTTGTGTCTTTGTCTCACAGAAAGGTGGTTCACATGTCCTTTAATATCATATGTGCAAATATTTCCAATCTGCATTCTGCCTTATCAGAAGGCTAATTAATTGCTTTATTATACTATATTACATTACATCTAAACCCAATCTGCCAAGTAGTCAACCCCGCACACAACTCGTGACCGTCACCCAACAGTCCCGACACACACACACACTTGGCCCCGACACGCCAAGGAAACAAAACACCATCACTTTGGGTAAACAATCTCCATGTTGCATTCTACTTCGGCACAAACACAGGCACAGCAAATGAGATAAGAATTGATTTTACTTCCTCTGAGGTTCAGAGAATGTGAATCCCAGAAATATTATTGGGAAGAATTGTGCCTTGCTTTTCTTTGTGAAGAGAAATGCGGTGACAGGTGCACCCTCGCCTCCAGGGCAAAGAATCACGGAATGGTTTGGGTGGGAAGGGACCTTGAGGTTTATCTTTGATTTATGCAACACTTCAACAGGCAAGAGGGGGCTCATCTGCTTCAGAGCTGCTTGCTTTTCTCACACCTTTCACGAGCAAAGCCGGAAGCAAACCCTCCGGAGTTGCCCTATCGACCAGGGGACCCCTCAGCACTCGGCGACACTGCCAGCAAAACCTCAAACTTTTACTCACACAGGGACAAGGCCGTGCACTCGGTGGTAACCCAGATTCTCTTTTTCCCACAGAATCCTCAAACTTCCTTTGTTCTCTCTGCAGGCCTTTTTGTAAGCACACCGATTAACAGACTACACAAGTTTCACCAGCAGACTTCAGCTAAATCCAAAATTGGTTTCTACCCCGAGTAAAATTTCCAACCCCCTGTCTCACCTGCGATGTTTGGAATTTTAGGAGGTGGCAGCCCACTCGAGATCAAAGGTCCTGGGCAGGGTGCAGGCCCACGGACACAAATGCCATCCCTTTTCCAAGGGAAACAAAACTCATCACCCCAGTTTCCTTACATCAGTTTGCCGAAGACGTTCGGCACTCCCAGGTCACTCAGAGTTCTCGTTGGCTGCAGACTCGGTCTTGGAGTTACAGAGTTACGCCTCCTCCTAACACTCACCTCCCCACCTCAGCCCCCTGCTGCTGTGTCCCCTTCTCCGCCCCTAACCCTACTCTATTTTCCAGCCCGCCCTTGCTCCCTCCCTCACTCCGCCCTTAAGCCGTCCCGCCACACTTCCCGCTCCATCCGTTACTTCACCCACCGCCCACCCGTGAGTCCCCTCCAGCAGCACGCAGGAGCCCGAACCCTCGGAGGACGGCGCAGCTCTCGCAGCAGGACAACACCCAGGCGAGACAGGCAGAGACAACGTCTGTGGGCTGCAGGGTGTCACAAGGGGCTGCGGGCTGAGGGGAAGGGGCTGGAGGGTGACACAGAGGATGGGGGGAGCTGAGAGGCAGAAGGGGGCGTTAGGAGCAACTGGGGGGCTCCAGGGTGGCACAGAGATGCTGGGAGTGGGGAACTTGAGGGTGACAAGAAAAGGGTGAGGGGGAGCAGATGCCTTGAGGGGCAAAGTGGGGGCTGCTTGAGGGTGACAGGTGAACCAGCCCTCACACCACCCCTAACCTTACCCTAAAAACCACCCCTAACCAGGTGGAGAGTGCACGGTGGAGGCCAGGGGGCCAAGGGACAATGTCAGAGGTCTCGGGGTGGCACGCAGACATTGCGGGCTGAGGGGCAAGGAGGGGGAGGCTTGACAGATGGAGAGCTCACACCGAGGGTTAGGGGTACAAAGGACACAGGGTACCAGGTAGGGTTAGGGTACAGATGCAGCAGCCCTCAACCCAACCCCAAGGTCACCCTAAAGAGCACCCCTAGGGCCCCAGTTTTCCCCAACAGCAGCACAAGGCAATAACCCCAATGCTGGGACAGCCCCAGAAGTCTCCCAGCAGCTGCAGACAGCAACCCTAATAAAAAGGTAGCAATGATGTTTGTGGTCTAGAGAGTGACAGGTAGGAGTTGGGGGCTGAGCAGTTTTTTAGGGTTATTTTTTAGGGTTTTTCTCATGGCTTTAAAAGGATATTTTAGGGCTTTTTTGGAGGAGTTTTACAGGAAATTTCTTGGAACATTTAGGATACTTTTAGGGCTTTTTCAGGGCTTTTAAAAGATTTTGTTAGGGTATTTTAAGGGCTTTCTTAGTACTTTGAAGAATTGTTTGGGGGGGATTTGGGTGTTCTTGGGGTTTTTTTAGGACTATTGAGGGTATGTGGAGGACTTTTTAGGGCTAGGGTATTTTTAAGGTTTTTGAGGGAATTTTTAGGCTTTTTTAGGGTCTTATCAGGGCATTTTAAGGATTGTTGGGGTATTTTTAGAGCTCTTTTTGGACTCTTTAGGGTATATTTAGGGATTTCTAAAAGTTCTTTGGGGATTTTTAGGGTTTTTTTAAAAGTATTGTATTTCCAGTGTATTCTAACAGCATTCTGAGGCTATTTTTAGGTTTTCATGGGGTTTATAGGACATTTTGAAGATTAGGGGGTTTTCAGGGAATTTTTAGGTTTTTTTAGGGTCTTTTCATGGCACAACACATGGAGGCTGAGGGGCAGCTTGAGGGGCACTGTGGGGGCTTGAGGGTGACAGAGGCTGGGAGCTGAGGGAGGAACAGGGAGAGGAGACAGCGGGTGACACACTGAGATGCTGAGGGTGGCAGGGGCAGCTGTAGGGTGACACAGAGAAGCTGGGGGCTGAGGGGCAAAGGAGAGGGGTCAAGGGTGACACACAGGAGCTGAGGGCTGGGGGGCAGAGGGACCGGTTGAGGGGTAAAGGGAGAGGGCTTGAGGGCTGGACAGTCCAGTGGAGATCAGGGGTACAGGGTACAGCTGTACCACCCCTCACCCCAGCCCTAACCTCAGCCTAAGCAGCCCCCCTAAAAACAGCCTTTTCCCCCAACAGCAGCACAACGCAGCAACCCTAACAGCGGGACCAGACAGCAACCCTCACACAGCAGCACAATGACAGAACCCTCAGAGGACAACAGACCCACTGCAAAAAGGTAGGGACGACATCTGTGGGCTAGACAGCGAGAGGTAGAGTTTGGAGACTGAGCATGTCTTTGTGAGGCTTTTTTTCCAGGACTTCTAAAGGTATTTAGGGGATTTTGGAAGGGACTTTTCTGGGACTACTTAGGGTATTGTTGGGGATTTTTCAAAGCCATTTTATGAGTCTTTAGCATATTTGGAAGATTACGGTCAGGGTCAGAGGAAACACCCTCAGAAAAGGCAGAGTTTTAGGACTGCAGTGGAATGCTTTAGCAAGGGGCCAGCGGCGGCACAGCGGGTCAGGTCCCACGCTGCCAGTCCGAAGGTTGTAAGTTTTAGACCCAGCTAAGTTGTTGCGGTTAGGGTTAGATGCTCTCAGCTTTGGTCTGGGAGAGCTTCTGCACAGAAAAACTCACCCCCTGCGTTTCCCGACGCCAGTTCGCAGGAGGTGCTCGGCACTGCCAGGGCAGCCCGAGCTCTCAGCGGGGGCAGCTTTGCTCCCGGAGAAATCCTGCGCTGGCCCTCTTCCCCGTAAAGCCAAACTCACCCCCGCTGCGCGTCGACGTCCGTTCGCAGGAGGCACACGGCACTCCAAGGGCAGCAAGAGTTCTCGGCGTCGGCAGCCGCGGTCCGTGAGAAATCGTTCCCTGCGGTTTTGGAGGCGGAATCGCAGTTTCGGCCACGGGCACACAGAGAGGAAAGATGGTTAATTTCCTTGGAAAGGAAAATCTGGCAGTCCATGGTTTAAGGGGCAGACGAAGGGCTGTGCAGGGGAAGGAACTCCTCACAGGACCTTTCTTCATCTCAAACCCCACTCCAAGGTCTAGCAGCCCCCCGTGTGCCCAGCTGCTTTCAGAGGGTTACCCGGGCACACCCGCACAGGGAGCTGCTAGTCCAGAGGGGCTAACAGGGGCATCCCAAGGGTCCCTCCAGGAACTACGGTCGGAGCATCCAGCACGGACTAGGGAGCAGCCGGACCCACCCGGGCACGGAGCATCACTTTGAGAAAATGCCAAGGCAAGAGCCCTTTTGCCAAGGGGCAGCATCTGAGCAGGCCAGGCAGCATGTGGAGTTCCAGGAGAGGGCTTTCAACTTTCCCCTTTTACTGTGTCAGTCCCTCCCCAGGGCCCCCAGACCCTCCACAGCACTACCAGAAAGGAGAGGGGTTATTAGGAGAAAAAGGGTTTAGAAAAAAGGGGAAAAGCATCCTTTTCCTTTATTTTTTGTGTTCAAACTGGGAGGGACTCTGCTTCCCCTGCAATTTTAGTGGTCTCAGTTGAAAGAATCCCTGCCTTTTCTATGCTGTTCGGGGTGTTCATTGACAGGGAGTCCTCATTTTTGATTATTTTCCAGTTTAAGTAGAAGGGGAAAACCTTGACAATGTTTCTTATGGGTTTGAAATAAGGGTAGCCAGCCCCTTTTTGTTGTCCTGAGGCCTAAATTGAGGGAGAAGCCCAGCTGTCCCTCCATCTTAAGAGTTTGAACTGAGGGAAAAATCCCTCTTTTTTCATCCCTGGAGAGATTTAAAGAGAGAGGAAAACCTCTGGATTCCACTGGAGAGGAAAACCCCTCTTTTCCCAGTACTTGAGGAGAATAAATTAAAGGGCAGAAGCTATTTATTTGCCATTGTATTAGTTTCAGTAGAGGTAGCTGCCCCATTTCCTCTGTTTAAGGGGTGCACTGGAAGGAAGCTCTGCCTTTTTCAGCATTTTAAGGGTTTAAAACTACATTTCAAGGCTCTTCTTTCTGTGCCATAGGACCAAGTATCTCAGAGCAGGGTAAGCCTGGCATGCACTTAACCCTTACACTGCCTGGGAAGCTTTTATTTTTCTTATTTTTACGTATAATGTAGATAGGCCTAATTAGAGGTCCCAAGGAGACTTAGACAATTTTCTCCACCCAGCTTAGTCACACGTGAAATACTACTTAGTAGCCACTAAGGAATGATTAGGAAAGTTAACAGCAAATTACCCAATTTATCTAGTTATGCTGTCTAAACAGAAACTTTTATTTCTTACCAGTTTTGTACCCTTTTGCTCCAAATAGATGTTGCAAAAAAAAAAAATCACTGATATTTTTCTGGAGAGTTTTCTTCTATAACAAGCCCTCTACTCCCCTTGAAATCAAATAAGAAATGCCAAACACCTGTAGCCACTCTGAGGGTTTTTATACCCGGTGGGATTCACTCCCTCCCTTTTCCTGGGTGCCATGGGAACGAGAGGTGGGCACCATCAGGGGTATATTAACCCCAGCCTTTGCTCAGGGCCTTCATTCCCCCTCTGGGATGTGCTAGGATCAGAGCTCTCCTCTCATTTCACTCTCATTTCAGGTAAGAGGCTCTTTCAGTTTACCTCAGCTTGTTTTCAGCAGGTGTTTCTGGCCATCTAAAGCAACTGAGGCTTTGAAGATACTGTGAAGAAAACAGCCTGGAATACAGGGAGTATTTAAGTTCACAGTTTTGGGTTTTGTGTTTAGGGGTGGTAAAGTGCATTTGTAATTTCTGATTTTGTTCTGTTTTTTTTTTTTTTAGGAGGAGTGCAGCTTCCAGAGGCTCCAGGTTGTGTCAGCTACAACACTTTTTTCAGCAGATTCATCGTGTCCCAAGAGGCATCTGCCCAGTGTCAAAGATGATGTTTGAGATTGAGGCTTCAGGTGAGTTGAGGATTGTGACTAGGAGAGGGAGGCTGAGCGGGTATCCAGTTAGGAGTTATTGTTGGGGGTATGGGTTTGAAGGCAGCAGGGTGAGAAAGGGTGTTTATTTGAGCCCCCCACCCCAGGCCTTTTAGAAGCCGAGCAGAGGCATTCACACGTCTTACAGCACACAAGGTCACCCACTGCACTCACAGGAATGCCGTTTAACTTTGCCTTTCTCTAACCCAGGTGCCACTCATAATAACGGCCACAGCCTTGGAATCAGGATGAAGCTGGAGCCTGAAGGAGCCAGGCACACTCAGGAGCGGGCAAGTAGCTGACTTGCTGGGATTTGGCCCACAGAACTCTGAACTCATACTTTGGTTTTGGTTTTCTTTATTGTAGCTGACTGAGAGGCTAACAGGCGATCACAGGGCCCTCCGAGGCAGACTCATTTCAGGTGCAACGTGGATCCACGTCACCGATCATCCAAAAGATAAGTCAGAGTCACAGCCCGGAGATGGGACAATGGGAGAGTAGCGGGTTGGGAGTTCCTGGGACAGATTTAAAAAATAGCAGAGGGAAAAGTAATCTTCTCCAAGGGGCCTCTTAGGACAGCTGAAAGGAGAGGCTCTGATTTTGATGGCAGCTTTCAGGCGGGCAGCGCAGAACAGTTCCGGTCCACATCGTGTTGTCCGGTGTACCGTGTTACCTAGTGTGTCTTTGGGGTCCCTTTTGCCTTTTCCCCTCAAGACCCTCACCACAAGCATAACGTGTCGTGTTTGTCGTCCCCCTGTTTGTCACGTTCTGTGTCACGGGTGTCCACACATATTTGTGCCGGAGCTGCTCTGCCCTGCCCTGACGCATAGCCTGCTGCAACAGGACAAGTCCCGGGGACTTGCAGTTTGTGGGGTGTTGCCAGACTCTAGATGATATTCCTAGATAGACACAAGATGTTTGGAGCTGTGAAGTTATCCTGCAGGTCTTTGACTTTTGTCCTTGCTTTCTTTCAGACGCAGAAGGATAAAATCCAGGGCAAAATCCATCCACCCATCCCGGGTGAGGAGGTTCCCCCGAGCAGGTCAGTCACCGTTTGTCTCTGCAGGGAGAGTGTCAAGTGTGACTCTGTTACAGCTCTGTTCTTTTTCTTTTTAGGAGGTAAAGCTGGACATCATCAGTCAAGGTGAGGTGGGCAAGGTGAGCATTGAGTAGCGTCCAGAAGCAGTTGTTATTGCTCAAGTCTCACTTTCCGGTGCAACTCTAAGCATCCGTTCCTGTGTTTTCATCATCTTGGAGCGCGGCCGAAGGGTGCGGCCCCAGGAGCCGGGCATTCTTAGGAGAACGGTGAGTGGCAGAATTGTTGGGTTTTGGCCAGTGTGCTGCAGAGATCATGCATTGATATTTGCATTTCTTTCATGTAGCTGACTGAGAAACAACAGGGAGTTGTTGAACAACAGTGCCAGCAGGAACTTCCCAGATGTTGAGGCTGCCTTCTTTTGCACCTGACACAGACCTGCATCCCCAGATGTCTGAGAGATAAGTACAGGGCTACGACCCACAGAGGGGATGAAAGCGGGGCGCAGGGTAGGGACCCACCGGGAGGGATTTTTGAGTCTCCTTTGGAGATGGGGGTGTCCATGAAGCGGCCCCTGAGGCCCCATAAAAGCAAAGCCTGACTTTTGATCACAGTGCTGAGGTGAGTAGGGCAGAGCAGTCCCGGTGTGTATTGTGTCACTTGTCTTTTGTGTATTATGTGTGTTTAGATATGTCATGTCTTTTACCTTAGGCCTTGGAGGCGCCTGTCAGAAACCCTGGCATCATTGTTAGCATCTGTGCTCTCTGCATTCCTCGGCCTGGCACCCAGGCCATAGAGCTTTGGACTCAGGAGCTCAGACAGGCATCAGACTCTCTTGTCTCTTTAGGAGCATCCGGTCAGATGTCTTTTCAGGTCTTGTTCTGAGCTGTATGGACAGCTGTGCCCCGCCAGGATCCATTATGGCAGACTAGGACTTGTGAGAAGGTGAGGGCAGGTAGAGGCTTCCGGCTGTAGGATTCTCGGGCATCCATCTTTGCAGTTCTTGGAATAAATCATTCGGTTAGCATCTTCTTCCTCCAGGTTTCTCTGAGCCTCATTAGCTCGCCATCCATCTTACCTCAGTCATCTAATTTTCTGTCCTTGTGCTCCTTGCAGTCATCCTTCTTGTCCCGAGATTTCTGTCCGTGTTGTGTCCCCGTTGTCTGTCACGTCCTGTCTGTCCCGTGTCACGGGTGTGTGCACACATTTGTGCCGGAGCTGTTCTGCCCTGCCGCATAGCCTGGTGCAATAGGACAAGCCCTGGGGAGTTGAAATTTGTAATGTGGGCTGTACTTGGACTTTAGATGCCATTCCTAGATTGACCTAAGGTGTTTGCAGCTTTTGAGTTATCATGCATGTGTTTGACATATATTCTGACTTTCTTTCAGGTGCAGATGCATTGCACCCGTGGCAGAGCCCCCCATCCTGGGTGAGGGGGTTCCCACAAGCAGGTCAGTCACCATTTGTTTCTGCAGGGGGAGTGTCAAGGGTGACCCTGTTACAGCTTTTTTTTTTTTGTCTTTATTTTTAGGAAGTATAGCTGGATCCCAGAAATCAAGTTCAGGAGAGCAAGGTGATCAGTAGCATTTCTTGTTGCTGAGCTCTCAATTCCTGGGGCAAGTCTAAGTCTCCATTCTCGTTTTTGTGGTTTAGGCAATCCACTCGGAGCCTGCCGAGCCCCCGTCACCAGCCGGCCGAGGCACCGGGTTCCCTGCACGTGTGAGCCCTGTGGACGCATTACAGGATCTGGTGATGAAACCCTGAACCCTTCCATTTAAAGGTGCCATCCAGGTGGCCTTGGGTACTGGCCAAGGAGTCGCGGTGAGTCGGGGAAGTAGGGAGGAGGAGCGAGGGTCCGCTCAGGTTTCAGCAATGCCACATGACCTCGTCTCCTCTTACCCCAGGCTTACCCCGTAACAATGGCATCAGCCTTGGAGCGCGGCCGAAGGGTGCGGCCCCAGGAGCCGGGCATTCTTAGGAGAACGGTGAGTGGTAGAATTGTTGGGTTTTGGCCAGTGTGCTGCAGAGATCATGCATTGATATTTGGATTTCTTTCACGTAGCTGACTGAGAAACAACAGGAAGCTGTTGAACAACAGTGCCAGCAGGAACTTCCCAGATGTTGAGGCTTCCTTCTGTTGCACTTGACGCGGACCTGCATCCCCAGATGTCTGAGAGATAAGTAGAGGGCTACAAGCCACAGAGGGGATGAAAGCGGGGCGCAGGGTAGGGACCCACTGGGAGGGATTTTTGAGTCTCCTTTGGAGATGGGGGCGACCATGAAGTGGACACCCTTCGGCCCCATAAAAGCAAAGCCTGACTTTTGATCACAGTGCTGAGGCGCGCAGGGCAGAGCAGTCCCGGTGTGTATCGTGTCACTTGTCTTTTGTGTGTCATGTGTGTTTGGATATGTCCTGTCTTTTATCTTACGCCTTGGAGGGGCCTGTCAGAAACCCTGGCATCATTGTTAGCATCTGCGATCTCTGCATTCCTCGGCCTGGCACCCAGGCCATAGAACTTTGGACTCAGGAGCTCAGAGAGGCATCAGACTCTCTTGTCTCTTTAGAAGCATCCGGTCAGATGTCTTTTCAGGTCTTGTTCTGAGCTATATGGACAGCTCTGCCCCGCCAGGATCCATTATGGCAGGCTAGGACTCGAAAGAACGTGAGGGCAGGTAGAGGCTTCTGGCCGTAGGATTCTCGGGCATCCATCTTTGCAGCTCTTGGAATAAATCATTCGGTTAGCATCTTCTTCCTCCAGGTTTCTCTGAGCCTCATCAGCTCACCATCAGTCTCTCCTCGGTCATCTAATTTTCTGTCCTTGTGCTCCTTGCAGTCATCCTTCTTGTCCCGAGATTTCTGTCCGTGTTGTGTCCCCGTTGTCTGTCACGTCCTGTCCTGTGTCACGGGTGTGTGCACACATTTGTGCCGGAGCTGCTCTGCCCTGCCGCATAGCCTGGTGTAATAGGAGAAGTCCCGGGAAGTTGAAATTTGTAATGTGGGCTGTACTTGGACTCTAGATGCCATTCCTAGATTGACCTAAGGTGTTTGCAGCTTTTGAGTTATCCTGCAGGTGTTTGACATATGTTCTGACTTTCTTTCAGGTGCAGATGCATTGCACCCGTGGCAGAGCCCCCCATCCTGGGTGAGGGGGTTCCTACAAGCAGGTCAGTCACCATTTGTTTCTGCAGGGGGAGTGTCAAGTGAGGCCCTGTTACAGTTTTTTTTTTTTGTCTTTATTTTTAGGAAGGATAGCTGGATCCCAGCAGTCAAGTTCAGGAGAGCAAGGTGATCAGTAGCATTTCTTGTTGCTGAGCTCTCAATTCCTGGGGCAAGTCTAAGTCTCCATTCTCGTTTTTGTGCCTTAGGCCATCCGCTCGGAGCACGCCAGGCTCCCATCCCCAGCAGCCGATGGACCGGGTTTGCTGCTCTCGCCAGCCCTGAGTTCCGGGTCAGGAACCGTCGGGGAAGTAGGGAGGAGGAGCAGGGGTCCCCTCAGGTTTCAGCCATGCCAAATCACCTCATCTACTCTTAGCCCAGGCACCCCCTGTGACGACGGCCTTGGTCTCCGAGCGTGTCCGAAGCGTGCGGCCCGAGGAGCTGAGCGTTCTTAGGAGCACGGTGAGTAGCAGACTTGTGGGGTTTTGGCCGAGGGGCTGCCAAGATCGGGCACTGATGTTTGGTTTTCTTTAATACAGCTGTCTGAGAGACACCAGCCCGGTGCCAGCAGGACCTTCCCGGCTGACGAGGTGGCCTTTCTTCGCACCCGAGACCGGCATCCCCAGCTGCGCGAGAGATAAGTAGAGGGCCACGACCCAGAGAGGGGATGAAAGCAGGGTGCGGTTTGGGAATTACTGGGAGGGGTTTTTGAGTCCACTTTGGTGATAGGGGCTGTCCATGAAGCGGCCCCTGAGGCCCCATAAAAGCAAAGCCTGGCTTTGGATCATAGTGCTGAGGTGCGCAGGGCAGAGCAGTCCCGGTGTGTATCGTGTCACTTGTCGTTTGTGTATTATGTGTTGTTTGGATATGCCATGTCTTTTACCTTAGCCCTTTGAGGGGCCTGTCAGAAACCCTGGCATCATTGTTAGCATCTGTGATCTCTGCATTCCTCGGCCTGGCAGCCAAGCCATAGAACTTTTGCCTCAGGAGCTCAGAGAGGCATCAGACTCTCTTGTCTCTTTAGGAGCATCCGGTCAGATGTCTTTTCAGGTCTTGTTCTGAGCTGTATGGACAGCTCTGCCCCGCCAGGATCCATTATGGCGGACTAGGACTTGTGAGAAGGTGAGGGCAGGTAGAGGCTTCCGGCCGTAGGATTCTCGGGCATCCATCTTTGCAGTTCTTGGAATAAATCATTCAGTTAGCATCTTCTTCCTCCAGGTTTCTCTGAGCCTCGTCAGCTCACCATCGGTCTTACCTCAGTCATCTAATTTGGCATCTTCTCAGTCCTTGAATTATCCTTTTTGCCCAGAGATTTCTGTCCGTGTTGTGTCCCCGTTGTCTGTCACGTCCTGTCTGTCCCGTGTCACGGGTGTGTGCACACATTTGTGCCGGAGCTGTTCTGCCCTGCCGCATAGCCTGGTGTAATCGGACAAGCCCTGGGGAGTTGAAATTTGTAATGTGGGCTGTACTTGGACTCTAGATGCCATTCCTAGATTGACCTAAGGTGTTTGCAGCTTTTGAGTTATCCTGCAGGTGTTTGACATATGTTCTGACTTTCTTTCAGGTGCAGATGCATTGCACCCGTGGCAGAGCCCCCCATCCTGGGTGAGGGGGTTCCTACAAGCAGGTCAGTCACCATTTGTCTCTGCAGGGGGAGTGTCAAGTGTGGCCCTGTTACAGCGCTGTTTTTTGTCTTTCTTTTTAGGAAGTAAATCTGGATCTCAGCAGTCAAGTTCAGGAGAGTAAGGTGATCAGTAGCATTTCTTGTTGCTGAGCTCTCAATTCCTGGGGCAAGTCTAAGCTTCCATTCTCTTTTTTGTGCTTTAGGCAATCCACTCGGAGCCTGCCAAGCCCCCGTCACCAGCCGGCCGAGGCACCGGGTTCCCTGCACGTGTGAGCCCTGTGGATGCATTACAGGACCTGGTGATGAAGCCCAGAACTCTTCCATTTAAAGGTGCCATCCAGGTGGCCTTCAGCAGCTGCCAAGGAGTCGCGGTGAGTCGGGGAAGCAGGGAGGAGGAGCGAGGGTCCGCTCAGGTTTCAGCAATGCCGCATGACCTCGTCTCCTCTTACCCCAGGCTTACCCCGTAACAATGGCATCAGCCTCGGAGCGCAGCCGAAGGGTGCGGCCCCAGGAGCCGGGCATTCTTAGGAGAACGGTGAGTGGCAGAATTGTTGGGTTTTGGCCAGTGTGCTGCAGAGATCGTGCATTGATATTTGCATTGCTTTCATGTAGCTGACTAAGAAACAACAGGAAGTTGTTGAACAACAGTGCCAGCAGGAACTTCCCCAGATGTTGAGGCTGCCTTCTTTTGCACCTGACATGGATAGGCATCCCCAGATGTCCGAGAGATAAGTAGAGGGCTACAACCCACAGAGAGGATGAAAGCGGGGCGCCGGGTAGGGACCCACCGGGAGGGATTTTTGAGTCTCCTTTGGAGATGGGGGTGTCCATGAAGCGGCCCCTGACGCCCCATAAAAGCAAAGCCTGGCTTTGGCTCACAGTGCTGAGGTGAGCAGGGCAGAGCAGTCCCGGTGTGTATCGTGTCACTTGTCTTTTGTGTATTATGTGTGTTTGGATATGTCATGTCCTTTACCTTAGGCCTTGGAGGGGCCTGTCAGAAACCCTGGCATCATTGTTAGCATCTGTGATCTCTGCATTCCTCAGCCTGGCACCCAGGCCATAGAACTTTTGCCTCAGGAGCTCAGACAGGCATCAGACTCTCTTGTCTCTTTAGGAGCATCCGGTCAGATGTCTTTTCAGGTCTTGTTCTGAGCTGTATGGACAGCTCTGCCCTGCCAGGATCCATTATGGCGGACTAGGACTTGAAAGAACGTGAGGGCAGGCAGAGGCTTCTGGCCATAGGATTCTCGGGCATCCATCTTTGCAGTTCTTGGAATAAATCATTCAGTTAGCATCTTCTTCCTCCAGGTTTCTGAGCCTCATCAGCTCACCATCGGTCTCTCCTCGGTCATCTCCTTTTGCATTCTCTCAGTCCTCGCAGCCATTTTCCTTGCCAGGAGATTTCTGTCCGTGTTGTGTCTCCGTTGTTTGTCATGTCCTGTCTGTCCAATGTCACGGGTGTCTGCACACATTTGTGCCGGAGCTGCTCTGCCCTGCCACATAGCCTGGTGCAACAGGAGAAGTCCCGGGGACTTGAAGTTTGTAATGTGGGGTGTAGTTGGACTCTAGGTGGGATTTGTAGATGGACACAAGATATCTGGAGCTCTTAAGTTATCCTGCAACAGTTTGAGTCTTGTCCTAACTTTTTTTTCAGATTCAGATGAATTAAATGTGTGCCAGAGGGCCCCATCCCGGGTGAGTGGTTTCCCCCGAGCAGGTGAGGCACCATTTGTCTCTGCAGCAGAAGTGTATGTGGTGACTCTGTTACAGCTCTGTTCTTTGTCTGTCTTTTTAGGAAGTAAATCTGGATACCAGCAGTCAAGGTGAGCAGTGGAGAGAAGTAGCTGTTATTGCTCAGGTCTCAGTTTCTGGTGCTGCTCTAAGCTTCCATTCTCATTTTTGTGGTTTAGGCAATCCACTCGGAGCCTGCCGAGCCTCCGTCACCAGCCGGCCGAGGCACCGGGTTCGCTGCACGTGCGAGCCCTGTGGATGCGTTACAGGATCTGGTGAGGAAGCCCTGATCTTTTCTATTTAAAGGTGCCATCCAGGTGGCCTTGGGCACCTGCCAAGGAGTTGCGGTGAGTCGGGGAAGCAGGGAGGAGGAGCCGAGGGTCCGCTCAGGTTTCAGCAATGCCGCATGACCTCGTCTCCTCTTACCCCAGGCTTACCCCGTAACAACGGCATCAGCCTCGGAGCGCGGCCGAAGGGTGCGGCCCCAGGAGCCGGGCATTCTTAGGAGAACGGTGAGTGGCAGAATTGTTGGGTTTTGGCCAGTGTGCTGCAGAGATCATGCACTGATATTTGCATTTCTTTCATGTAGCTGACTGAGAAACAACAGGAAGCTGTTGAACAACAGAGCCAGCAGGAACTTCCCAGATGTCGCGGCTGCCTTCTTTTACACCTGAGACGGACCGGCATCCCCAGATGTCTGAGAGATAAGTAGAGGGCTACAAGCCACAGAGGGGATGAAAGCGGGGCGCAGGGTAGGGACCCACCGTGAGGGATTTTTGAGTCTCCTTTGGACATGGGGATGTCCATGACGTGCACACCTTTAGGCCCCATAAAAGCAAAGCCTGACTTTGGATCACAGTGCAGAGGTGCGCAGGGCAGAGCAGTCCTGGTGTGTATCGTGTCACTTGTCTTTTGTGTATTATGTGTGTTTGGATATGTCATGTCTTTTACCTTAGGCCTTGGAGGGGCCTGTCAGAAACCCTGGCATCATTGTTAGCATCTGTGATCTCTGCATTCCTCGGCCTGGCAGCCATGCCATGGATCTTTTGCCTCAGGAGCTCAGAGAGGCATCAGACTCTCTTGTCTCTTTAGGAGCATCCGGTCAGATGTCTTTTCAGGTCTTGTTCTGAGCTGTATGGACAGCTCTGCCCCGCCAGGATCCATTATGGCGGACTAGGACTTGTGAGAAGGTGAGGGCAGGTAGAGGCTTCCGGCCGTAGGATTCTCGGGCATCCATCTTTGCAGTTCTTGGAATAAATCATTCAGTTAGCATCTTCTTCCTCCAGGTTTCTCTGAGCCTCGTCAGCTCACCATCGGTCTCTCCTCAGTCATCTCCTTTTGCATTCTCTCAGTCCTCGCAGCCATTTTCCTTGCCAGGAGATTTCTGTCCGTGTTGTGTCCCCGTTGTCTGTCACGTCCTGTCTGTCCTGTGTCACGGGTGTCTGCACACACATTTGTGCCGGAGCTGCTCTGCCCTGCTGCATAGCATGGTGCAATAGGAGAAGTCCCGGGGACTTGAAGTTTGTAATGTGGGGTCTAGTTGGACACAAGATATCTGGAGCTATTAAGTTACCCTGCAACAGTTTGACTTTTGTCCTGACTTTCTTTCAGATGCAGAAGGATAAAATCCAGGGCAGAGCCCCCCATCCCGGGTGTGGGGATTGCCCCGAGCAGGTGAGTCCATGTTTGTTTCTGCAGAGGAAGCATAAATGCTGGCCGTTACAGCATTGTTCGTTGTCTCTCTTTTTAGGAGGTCAAGGCCGAGAGCAGCAGTCAAGGCTGAGTGGGCAAGGTGAGCATTGAATAGCGTACAGAAGCAGTTGTTATTGCTGAGGTCTCAGTTTTGGTGCAGCTCTAAGCATCTCCTCTTGTTTTTTTATTTTAGGTGGTCCACTTGCCATCTCTCCTGGCCGAGCATGCCTATGCCAGGTGTGTGCAGCTTAAGGTATCGGTGTGGCATCCCTGTCAGATTTGGGAGGTTGTGTTTTCACAGTATCTCAGCATGGTTTTCTGCTTTGTTTCTTTGCAGGTGCTGTCGCTGCCCTAGGCACACCAAGGAACAGAGGAGGGCAGGTGAGTCGGTGTTTAGGCAGGCTGATTCCTAGGTGAGCGTTACACAGCAGTATGCTAAGCGTGTCCCTTTTCTCTTTGCAGGTCTCTTCCGGGCACCCTCTGGAGCCAAATCAAGATTTGAGCTGAGCCGGGGCAGTGGTGCGGAGGAGTCCCGGGGATTACTGTTGTTGAGGGCAATAGTCAGGTTTTCTGTTTTGCCTTAGGTACCCTGAGGAGGCTCGTAGCCCAAGCTTGGAAACGGCAGCACCGAGGCACACACGGAGAGCATCTCAACGTCCACGTGCGACCGAGGATGGATTTTGTCCTCTCATCTTCCAAAAGCTAAGTGTCGGGGCCAGCGGTTGGGAGAAGGGGAATAGCCTTTACTCTCACAGGAGGCAATTTGATGTCAGCTTAGGGGACAGGTCTGTCGCGGGGCGGGCTCTCTGGCAGTAAAGGGAGAGGGTTTCCCCTCAGACTCGCCAGAGCCTTTGCCGGGCAGGGCAGTTCCGACCCATCTCCACATTCTCGGGAACTTTGCGTCGTCCGCCTCCCTCGACTCGACGTCGTCACGGATCTTTCCCCCGAGGAGCTCGCCTTCACGTCCGGAGCTACAGCCACGGTCACCCGGCAGTCCGCTTCCTTCTCTAGGCTCGCCGCCCCTCTCGAGCATCCTCTTAACTGCTGTGGCACTAACTTCTTTTGACGAGTTCCGTTTCATCATCACGTGCCATCGTCATAGGGCTTCCCTTCCTTTGGCATCATCAGCCTCTGGCTCACCTTGCACTAGGAATCTCGGGTCCCTACGGGGACAGGGCCTGGCAGTTGTCACTCGTCTCTGTGTCATATCATCTGTGTCTTTGTTATGTCGTCCGTGTCTGTGTTATGTAGTCCGTGTCCATCGTCTTACGTGTCACAGGCCTTTGTTATGTCTCAACGCTTTATCGGCACTATTCCGTGCCGCGTAGGCCATATTCTACTCACGTTCCTTTCCGGATATCCCTTATTCCGGCATCTTTACATTTTTACTCTCTGAGACAGGAATGTCTCAAAGGGACAAGATGTTCTCATCCATCTTCCTTTTCACTACCGGCTTTGGTAGTGCCTTTTTTTCCACACCATTCTCTTGGACTTCCCGAGGGAGCGTCTTACACCCTCCTCACGTGACTGCAGGAGTTCTATAGGTTCCATCTTCTCAAAGGGTACAGACAGGGCTCAAGAATTAATCTTCCAGAGCGCTATCTCAAGTCCTGGCTTATACTGTATGTACTTACATTGTTTGTACCTATGCTGGTTTATACTGTATGTACTTATACTGTATGTACTTACATTGCGTTTACCTATGTTGGCTTACACTGTATGTACTTACATTGTGTGTACCTATGCTGGCTTATATTGTATGGACTTACTTACACTCCATGCACACTTGCACTGTATGCGTCTGCTTTTATTGTGTGTACTCATGTTGTACCACTTATGGTCGGAGCTGCCCTGCCCTGGCATGTAGTCACAGTTAGGTAGCAGAGTTATAAAAACTTTACTGTTCATCTGTCTTTAGTGGGGTTTAGGGTAGAAAATTTATCGGTCAGAGCGGGGACAAGTCCTAGCTGTCAGCCACTCATCGACCGCTTCCTGTTGTCTCACAGGTCCCCGAGGCTGCTGATTTCCCCAGAATCTACCATTTGACGTCGAGGAGCGGCAGCCAGAAGAAGCGTGGAAGCGCGTTCTTCAGCGTCTCGAGTAAGAGCCACAGGGAATGTTTAAATGGGAGGAGTGCGTGAGTGTGTGTGAGAGCACGTGTCTGTCTGCGTCTGCTCATCTCTGCGTGTGTGAGCGCATGCTGACGGGATTTAACCTTGTGTGTGTGACTTTTGCTTGTCAGGTTTTTCAACTGATTTGTAAATTTAGAGTAAAAAATCCCCAGCTGGGTTTACCCCCCCCACCCCCCCCGGCTGGTTTTTTTTTTTCTTTTTTTTTCCCCCCGGCTGGGTTTTTTTTCCCGGGTCCCGGTCGGTCAGCGAGGCGACATTCATTGCCAAAGTTTGGGCGCAGACCCTCCAGGGACCGGGTATTTCTTCAGGCAGGAGGAATTTTTGGAGGCTCCAGGGAACCACGGTCCTGAGGACCAATGATTGCTGGGGTGTAATTTAGCAGTTGTGGTGAGAGGGATGGTGAGTTTGTGTGTCATTTGAAGGGGGTGTTAATGGTAGATGAGTGCTGTTTTTTGTGTGCTTTTGTTGTTTTGGGTGTCCTGTAACAATAAATCCACAAGTAATGAAAATAGAAAAAGGTTATAATCTTGTGTTAATGTGTGTGTTGTGTTGTATTGCTCTGTATTGCAGTGTGAGCACAGGGTGAACTCTCTCCTCCTTGCTGTGACACCTGGGCTGGCAGGGATGACACAGTGACCTCTGCCAGCTGATGCTGCCTGTGCCATCACCTGGCACTGACTTGTTTGATGAAAATGCTTTTGCTGGGTTTTTTCTCCTGAGAAGCCTCAGAACAGAAATGGAATCAATAACGATCTGCTGGCTGTGGAGTGTGGGCTGGAGATGGTTTAGCAACAGGGGCATCTTGGATTGGTCTCCTGTGCATTGTTTCTACTTGATGACCAATCATGGTCCAGCGGTGTCGGGGCTGTGAACAGTCCCAGGTTTTTATTATTCATTCCTTTCCAGCTTTCTGATGTCTCCTTGCTCTTTTAGTGTAGTTCTAATATCTCATTTTCTTTTAATATAATAGAGATCATAAAATAATATTTCAGCCTTCTGAAAGGTGGAGTCAAGATTCTCATCTCCTCCCTTGTCCTGGAGGACCCTCAAACACCACCACAATCAGCGGCCGAGCGGGTTTTTGCGAGCCTCCCAGGAACCCAGGAGCCTCGGCCGGTCCCGAGTTGGCAGACACCAGGGGGCAGCCGTGACACGGCCAACAGCGGGGAGACACTCTCTGTGCCCCGAGGGTGCTGAGGGCACCTGGGCTGGGGGGAGACACTCTCTGTCTGTGCCCCGAGGGTGCTGAGGGCACCTGGGCTGGGGGGAGACACACTCTGTCTGTGCCCCGAGGGTGCTGAGGGCACCTGGGCTGGGGGGAGACACACTCTGTCTGTGCCCCGAGGGTGCTGAGGGCACCTGGGCTGGGGGGAGACACTCTCTGTCTGTGCCCCGAGGGTGCTGAGGGCACCTGGGCTGGGGGGAGACACTCTCTGTCTGTGCCCCGAGGGTGCTGAGGGCACCTGGGCTGGGGGGAGACACTCTCTGTCTGTGCCCCGAGGGTGCTGAGGGCACCTGGGCTGGGGGGAGACACTCTCTGTCTGTGCCCCGAGGGTGCTGAGGGCACCTGGGCTGGGGGGAGACACTCTCTGTCTGTGCCCCGAGGGTGCTGAGGGCACCTGGGCTGGGGGGAGACACTCTCTGTGTGTGCCCCGAGGGTGCTGAGGGCACCTGGGCTGGGGGGAGACACTCTCTGTGTGTGCCCCGAGGGTACTGAGGGCACCTGGGCTGGGGGGAGACACTCTCTGTGTGTGCCCCGAGGGTACTGAGGGCACCTGGGCTGGGGGGAGACACTCTCTGTGTGTGCCCCGAGGGTACTGAGGGCACCTGGCCTGGTCGCCTTTGCAGCACAAGAGACACCAGAGACAGCGGTAGAAGATAAAGGGCCGACTCTTAGCAGGGGTTAATCCAAGGTTTTATTAGGACCCCCAAAGGAGGTCCTGCACCTCAGGGGGCTCCTGCCCAGAGCCCCGGGAGATGTGCCAAGGTTACATTTTAAGGGAGGTGGAAACCGAAAGTAGGTAACACCCTACCAACCATTAAGTGACCCTAAGGGATGGGTATTGGGGGATAGACATATAGGACAGCGTATGGAGCAAGGCTTGGGGGGCTGACCCCTGGCCTCTGGCTAATCACTCGAGGACTTGGACCAAAACTTTTGGATGGAGGGGATGGGAGGCTGAGTGATTGACAGAGAGCCAGGGTGGGGGTTTGGGGATGATCTCATCCCAGGAGAGGGATAACACAGGTAAAGGGAGGGGGGTACAGTTTGGGATAAACCATTTGGGAAAAATTACTTCAAAGTATTACAAAGTATAAAAATGCACTACAGCAGGTTTGGGCAGCACCAAATAAAATGTAATAAAATGCTTTAAAAATAGAAAAAAAAAATAAATAAAATAACAAAATTAATTAAAAATAAATAATAAAAAAACCCAAACTGTAAAGTGCTGTAAAGTGCTGTACAAGTTCCATAAAAATGTAGTGCCGTAATGCAAGACCCTCAAACACCACCACAATCACCAGCTTAAATTGGTCTGGGCAGCACCAAATAAAATAAAATAAAAAGCTTTAAAAATAGAAAAATTTTAAAAAAATTAAATAAAAACCAAAATTTAAAAAATAAATGCTTTAAAAATAGAAAAATTAAAAATAACAATTAAATAAAAATAAAATTAAATAAATAAAATAAATGCTTTAAAAATAGAAAAATTAAAAATAAAAATTTAATACAAAACAAAATTAAAAAAATATAACAAATGCTTTAAAAATAGAAAAATTAAATATAAAAATTAAATTAAAAATTAATAAAATTAAAAGGTTTAAAAATAGAAAAATTAAAAATAGAAATAAAAAATTAAATTAAATAATAAAAAAAAGGTTTCAAAATATAAAACTAAAAATAAAAATTAAATAAAAAATAAAATTAAACAATAAAAAAGCTTTGAAAATAGAAAAATTAAAAATAAAAATTAAATAAAAAATAAAATTAAAAAAATTAAATACTTTAAAAATAAATTAAGAATAAAAATAAATAAAATTTAAAAATTCAAAAACTTTGAAAATAAAAAATTTAAAAAATAAAAATTAAATAAAAAACAAAATTTAAAAATAAATGCTTTAAAAATAGAAAAAATAAATATAAAAATTAGAAAAAAAACAAAATTAAAAAATAAATGCTTTAATAATACAAAAATTAAAAATAGAAAAATAAAAAAAATTAAAAAAATAAATGCTTTAAAAATAGAAAACTTAAAAATAAAAAAATTAAGAATAAAAATAAATAAAAAATAAAATTTAAAAATTCAAAAACTTTGAAAATAGAAAATTTAAAAAATAAAAATTAAATAAAAAAAATAAATGCTTTAAAAATAGAAAAAATAAATATAAAAAATTAAAAAAAAACAAAATTAAAAAATAAATGCTTTAATAATACAAAAATTAAAAATAGAAAAATAAAAAACAGAATTAAAAAAATAAATGCTTTAAAAATAGAAAACTTAAAAATAAAAAAATTAAAAATTAAATTAAAAAAATAAAAAGCTTTAAAAATAGAAAAATTAAAAATAAACATTCAATAAAAAACAAAATTAAAAAATATAATGAATGCTTTAAAAATAAAAAAATTAAATATAAAAATTAAATAAAAAATTAATAAAATAAAAAGCTTTTAAAATAGAAAAATTAAAAATAAAAACGAATTTAAAAAATTTTAAAAAGGCTTTAAAAATAGAAAAATTAAAAATTAAATTAAAAAAATTTACAAATCAAATAAATGCTTTTAAAATAGAAAAATAAACATTCAATAAAAAACAAAATTAAAAAATATAATAAATGCTTTAAAAATAAAAAAATGAAATATAAAAATTAAATAAAAATAAAAAAATAAAAAGCTTTAAAAATAGAAAAATAAAAATAAAAATAAATTTAAAAAATAGTTTAAAAAGAGAAAAATTAAAAAAATTAAAACTAAAATTTAAAAAATAAAAACCTTTAATAATAGAAAAATTAAAAATAAATACAAATATTTAAAAAATAAAATAAATGCTTTAAAAATAAAAAAAATAATAAAAATTTAAAAAATAAAAAGGTTTAAAAATAAAAATAAATAAAAAATAAAATTAAAAAATACAAAGCCTTAAAAATAGAAAAATAAAAATTAAATATAAAACAAAATTAAAAAAATAAATGCTTTAAAAAAATAAAAATTAAATTTAAAAATTAAATTTAAAAATATTTTAAAAATAAAATGCTTTAAAAATAGGAAAATTAAAAATAAAAACAAATAAAAAAATAAAATAAAAAGCTTTAAAAATAGAAAAATTTAAAAAAACCAAAATTAATAAAATAAAATTAATTAAAAATACATGAAAAACAAAATAAAAACTCTAAAGTGCTGTAAAGTGCCGTAAAATTTCCATAAAACGTCGTAAAACTGCCGTAAAGTGCGACTGTCGTAAAAGGTGCCGTAAAGCGCGACTGTCGTAAAACTGTCGTAAAAGGTGCCGTAAAGCGCGACTGTCGTAAAACTGTCGTAAAAGGTGCCGTAAAGCGCGACTGTCGTGAAACTGTCGTAAAAGGTGCCGTAAAGCGCGACTGTCGTAAAAGGTGCGTTTTTTCGACAGTCGCCCTTTACGACACTACCTTTTATGGAACTTTTACAGTACTTTACAGCACTTTACGGATTTTATTTTGTTTTTTAATTACTTTTAATTAATTCTATTTTTTAAATTTAATTTTTATTTAATATTTTTTTAATTTTCCGATTTTTAAAGCTTTTTTAAAATTTTTTTTATGTTTTAATTTTTCTATTTTAAAGCATGTATTTTATTTTTAAATTTTCCTTTTTATTTAATTTTAATTTTTATTTTTTATATTTCTAAAGCATATTTTAAATTTTTTTATTTTTATTTTTTTCTTAATTTTTACTTTTGATTTTTTGATTTTTAAAGCTATTTTTTATTATTTTTTATTTAATTTTATTTTTGATTTATCTATTTTTAAAGCTTTTTATATTATTTAAAATTTTTTTTAATTTAATTTTTTTGTTTTATTTTTTTTAAAGCATTTATTTTTTTAAATTTATTTTTTATTTTTTAGTTTTCATTTTTTATTTATAAACTATTTATTTTATATTTTAAATTTTATTTTTTATTTCATATTTATTTTTGCTTTATCTATTTTTAAAGCATTTATTTTATTTTTTTAGTTTTTACTTAATATTTAGTTTTGATTTTTTTATTTTTAAATCATTTATTTTATTTTTTACTTTTTATTTCATTTTTATTTTTGATTTTTCTATTTTTAAAGCTTTTTATTTTATTTTTTAATTTTATTTTTTATTTAATTTCTTGTTTTAATTTTTTTATTTTTAAATCATTTATTTTATTTTTTAAATTTTATTTTTTATTTCATATTTATTTTTTGCTTTTTCTATTTTTAAAGCTTTTTTAAAAAAATTATTATATATTTAATTTTTAGATTTATTTTTTTATTTTTAAAGCTTTTTAAAATTTTTTATTTAATTTTTATTTTTGATCTTTCTATTTTTAAAGCTTTTAAAATTTTTTTATTTAATTTTTTATTTCATTTTTAGTTTTAATTTTTTATTTTTGAGCTATTTATTTTATTTTTTAAATATTATATTTTATTTCATTTTTATTTTTGCTTTTTCTATTTTTAAAGCATTTATTCTATTTTTTACTTTTATTTTTTATTTAATTTTTAGTTTTGATTTTTTTATTTTTAAAGCATTTTTTAATGTTTTTTTAATTTAATTTTTATTTTTGATCTTTCTATTTTTAAAGCTTTTTAAATTTTTTTTAATTTTCAGTTTTATTTTTTTTTATTTTTAAACATTTATTTTATTTTTTAATTTTATTTTTTATTTCATTTTTAGTTTTAATTTTTTATTTTTGAACTATTTTTTTAATTTAATTTTTTTAAATTTTTCTATTTTTAAAGCTTTTTTATTTTTTAATTTTATTTTTTATTTCATTTTTAATTTTTGCTTTTTCTATTTTTAAAGCATTTATTTTATTTTTTTAATTTTCCTTTTTATTTAATTTTTAGTTTTTATTTTTTTATTTTTAAAACATTTTTTTTAATTTTTATTTTTGATCTTTCTATTTTTAAATCTTTTTTTATTTTTTATTTAATTTTTAGTTTTAATTTTTTTATTTTTAAACCTTTATTTTATTTAATTTTATTTTTTAATTTTTTTTTTTAGTTTTAGTTTTGATTTATTTTTAAAGCATTTATTTTATTTTTTTATTTTATTTTTTATTTAATTTTTATTTTTAATTTTTCTATTTTTAAAGCTTTTAAATTTATTTTATTTGGTGCTGCCCAGACCAACTCAAGCTGGTGATTGTGGTGGTGTTTGAGGGTCTTGCAGTTACCCCGATTAATAGGTAGAGATGATGTTTGGAGGCCACAGTGTTACAGGTAGGGGTTAAACAGTTTTTTAGGGTCTTTCAAGTGATTTTTCAGGGATTTTTAGGGATATTTTAGGGGTTTTTTTACAGGAGTTTTTTAGGAATTCTCTGGAAATGTTTAGGATACCTTTAGGGCTTTTTCGGGGCTTTTAAAATAATTTTTAGGGTGTTTTAATGACTGTCTTACTGGGCACCCCAGCCACCCAAGGCACTCCGTGCCGGCGCCGCGGCGCTCCAGCCCAGCCTCCCGTCAGCGCCGCCCGTGGTCGCTTCCCCTCTCCTGCCGCCGCCGCTGCATGGCGGGCCGAGCCGCGCCTTCCCCACTGCACCCTCCCGCTTCAGAGCTGCTGGATGGCGCGGCTCCGCCGCCTCCTGCAACCACGAGCGTCCCGGCGTTCCCTTCCACGGCCGCAGACGCAGCCCCGTTACCGTTCCTGCAGCTCCGCTGCCTCCCGCACGCCCCAGCCCGCCCAGCGCCATGATGACTGCCCGCACTGCGGTAGTGACAGAACCCACGCATGCGCAGTTGCTACAACCCCAGCACCAGCGATATCACTCCGCGCCGACTCATGGAACCACAGCGCTGCTTCTGGGATCAGCCGCACGCATGCGCAGTTCTATCTCCACGGCCCCGCCGCCACCCCCCGCTGCGTTTGCCGCAGCTTTGGCACAGCCCGGTCCCGGTTCCGAGCCGCTGCGTGCCGCTGTCCGGCCACAGCCGCCATCCCTGTGCCCTGTCACGCCACTTCTGCCGCCACTGCGTCTATACACGGCACCACAGCAGGCGAAAACTGCAGCGCCTTGCGTGTATCCTTCCGCGTCTCTCCTTCTGCCGGCACCGAGAGATCCCTCAGCAGCGCGTAACCCTGAGCAACTGATACCTGATGTGCCTCTGCGTTTTCGCCTTCCACACTCCTAGCACCCAGTGGGACTACTTTGTGTCACGATTCGTCTGCACAGCCACATCCATGCACGCAAACCGTGCGACGAGGAGGAGGAGGAGGTTGGAATATGACAGCTGCTTTAATAAATACAGGACAGACAGAGAATTATTTTGCCCCTGCAAATGCCAGCTCTTTGATCCCAACACAAAAGAATTTTGAAAAAGAACTGTTCCCAATAGCTCCAGAGTCCCCTCAGTGTTTGGGACAGATTTCTCGACCCACAAATAGACAGTAAACCCTGAAAATTTGCCAGCATTAATGCCAAAATTAGAAAACTCACAAAAATCTTTTGATAATTTTCACCTAACAGACTGGTGTGAAAAACATCAATCACTTGCTTTTCAAATTTTTGAAAGTTTAATAGTAATAAAATGGTTATAAAAATAGTCATACAATTAGAGTAATAATAATTTGGACAATTTGAATTAGGACAATATGAGACAACAAAAACAAAGAGTTACGGACGTCCGGGTACCTTTTTCTGGGCAGCACGAGCCTGAAAAAGGACCCCCGTTAACAAAGGATTAACCCTTAAAAGCAATAGCCTGTTGCATAGTCATACACTTCATACATGGTGCATAAATTCCATTCAAACACAGGATTCTGTCTGCTCATCATCCACTTCTTCCTTCTAATCCTAACAGCGCCTTGGAGGCAGGAAGAAGTTTGTTTCTTCTGATAAGAGGGCAATATATATAAATTCTTTTTCTCTGAAAGATCCAGGTGTCCTGTGACCGCTATCTTGCTGCAAGTCCTTTCTTTAAAAAAAGTATCTTACATAGCATAGTTTCTATTTTAACAGTTTTTATAACCTATAACTATATTTAACACACTACTTAAGAGAATTAATACAGCATTCCTTTCTAACACAACACATATAATATTCATTTTAATATTTCAAAAAAGCCAATCATAAAATACCTGCATTTTTCACAATCCCCACTCTTATTCTTTGTAAATCATTTGGCTTGAGCAATATTTCTTATCTACTTGCATCTTCTGGACTATGCGGGCAAAATCAAACAGGGGATTACACAAGGAAGAAATATAAAAATAGTTGCAACACATAAAATGAAAGATCTTCATTTCTTCTAATACATTACCCTATCAGCTAGGTTTTAACATTGTTTTCTAATTTTTGGACCGGTACCTGGGTTATTATATGCATATATATTTTTTTCTTCTTTGATTTCTTTTGCTTTTTCTAGAATGACTTTTCTGTGGTCATCAATTTTCAACAATTTGATATATTAAACTTTCCACAAACACCCCCTTCTTTGGCCAATAAATAGTGTAAAGCCAACCTATTCTGATACACTACAGTTTTTGTTTGGCTTAGCTGACTTTATATTAACTCCAATGCCTGGGCAGCTCCATTTGCTATCATTTCTATAACTGCTTGGAGTCTTGTAATACGACTCAATAGATTATTTGGGGTCAATACAGAGTTAAGTTGCTGTGCTGGTTTTACCTTTTCCTTTATTATTTGTTTTTTTTACCAAATCTCGAACCGTCAAGATTAAATGTAAAACAAATCCCTCTCTCTCCTTTTGGACATTCAATTCCAAATCTATTACCACATTTTCCTAAGTTTCTTGTAATCCAATAATTTACTCCATTTTGCCTACAGGTTCTTAATTTGGATGGGTTATAACAGTGGCTATTGACATAGGTGTGTGTAATTAAAGAGGAACTTTGGTTTCTTTCCACGTGATGCTTTCTGCAGCATTTGTGACACAATCTTGCTGGTATCCTGAAAGGGAAAAGAGAACAAATGAGTGCCAGAAACAGGAATAACAGAGGTCCAGTATGCCTTATACTCCCACCTCCCAGGCCTGTGGGGTTGCAACCCACAGCAGGTGTATTTGATCTTCTCGGTGGCAAAAAACAGAGGCCAATCTGGTCGTGCCCTCTATTTCCTTGTCACTTTCTCTTAAATAATTTCCAGGCAATTTGGTTTGGACACCCTTTAACTGTGGTCTCTTACGGTTCTTCAGGTATCTCTCATTCACCAGGCACTAGTAATTCCCATCCACAAAACTAAGTTATTACTTTAACACTTTTTGCAATAAGTGCATAAATGTTGTGAACTACAATACTAATTATTCTCACAATTCAAGCATTTACTTATAACCCAGCTAGCATGAGGAGATGTTTTATTCAGGCAAGACCAGAATAAAACCAGGCAGTGTTTGAAATCAGTGGTACAAGCGTTGTCTTAATTCTTAATTCAGTGTTGTTCTTTGTACATTTCTTGGATCATTTGCCTTTTTTGAAACTATTACCACTCAGTCCCCTTTGAGAAAACGCCAAGGGAAGAGCCCTTTTGCCAAGGGGCAGCATCTGAGCAGGCCAGGCAGCATGTGGGGTTCCAGGAGAGGGCTTTCAACTTTCCCCTTTTACTGTGTCAGTCCCTCCCCAGGGCCCCCAGACCCTCCACAGCACTCCCAGAAAGGAGAGGGGTTATTAGGAGAAAAAGGGTTTAGAAAAAAGGGAAAATGCTTCCTTTTCCTTTATTTTTTGTGTTCAAACTGGGAGGGACTCTGCTTCCCCTGCAATTTTAGTGGTCTCAGTTGAAAGAATCCCTGCCTTTTCTATGCTGTTAGGGGTGTTAATTGACAGGGAGTCCTCATTTTCGATTATTCCCCAGTTTAAATAGAAGGGGAAAATCTTGACAATGTTTCTTATGGGTTTGAATTAAGGGTAGCCGCCCCCTTTTTATTGTCCTGAGGCCTAAATTGAGGGAGAAGCCCAGCTGTCCCTCCATCTTAAGAGTTGAACTGAGGGAAAAATCCCTCTTTTTTCATCCCTGGAGAGATTTAAAGAGAGAAGAAAACCCTTCTTTTCCCAATAATTAAGGAGAGTAAATTAAAGGGCAGAAGCTATTTATTTGCTAATGTATTAGTTTCAGTAGAGGTAACTGCCCCATTTCCTCTTTTTAAGGGGTTCACTGGAAGGAAGCTCTGCTTTTTTTCAGCATTTTAAGGGTTTAAAACTACATTTCAGGGCCCTTCTTTCTGTGCCATAGGACCAAGTATCTCAGAGCAGGGTAAGCCTGGCATGCACTTAACCCTTACACTGCCTGGGAAGCTTTTATTTTTCTTATTTTTACTTATAATGTAGATAGGCCTAATTAGAGGTCCCAAGGAGACTTAGACGATTCATATCATAAGCATTCTTCTCCACCGGGCTCAGTCACACATGAAGTACTACTTAATAGCCACTAAGGAATAATTATGTAAGTTCACAGCAAATTAGCCAATTTATCTAGTTATGCTGCCTAAACAGAAAGTTTTATTTCTTACCAGTTTCCTGCCCATTTACTCCAAGTAGTTGTTGCAAAAACAAAGCGCTGTTATTTTTCAGAAGAGTTTTCTTCTATAACAAGCCCTTTGCTCCCCTTGAATTTGAGTCAGAGGAGCCAAACAGCTGCAACTGCTCTGAGGGCTTTTATACCCGGTGGGATTCACCCCCCTCCCTTTTCCTGGGTGCCATGGGAACGAGAGGCGGGCACCATCAGGGGTATATTATTAACCCCAGCCTTTGCTCAGGGCCTTCATTACCTCTCTGGGATGTGCTGGGATCAGAGCTCTCCTCTCATTTCACTCTCATTTCAGGTAAGAGGCTCTTTCAGCTTATCTCAGCTTCTTTTCAGCAGGTGTTTCTGGGCAGCTAAAGCAACAGAGGCTTTGAAGATACTGTAAAGAAAACAGCATAGAATACAGGGAGTATTTAAGTTCACAGTTTTGGGTTTTGTGTTTAGGGGTGGTAAAGTGCATTTGTAATTTCCTGTTTTGTTCTTATTTTGTTTTGTATTTTTTTAGGAGGAGCGCAGCTTCCAGAGGCTCCAGGTTGTGTCAACTACAACATTTTTTCAGCAGATTCATCATGTCACAAGAGGCATCTGCCCAGTGTCCAAGATGATGTTTGAGATTGAGGCTTCAGGTGAGTTGAGGATTGTGACTAGGAGAGGGAGGCTGAGCAGGTATCCAGTTAGGAGTTATTGTTGGGGGGGGTGGTTTTGAAGGCAGCAGGGTGAGGAAGGGTGTTTATTTGAGCCCCCACCCCAGGCCTTTTAGAAGCCGAGCAGAGGCATTCACACGTCTTGCAGCACACAAGGTCACCCACTGCACTCACAGGAATGCCATTTCACTTTGCCTTTCTCTTACCCAGGTACTACTCATAATAACGGCCACAGCCTTGGAATCAGGATGAAGCTGGAGCCTGAAGGAGCCAGGCACACTCAGGAGAGGGCAAGTAGCTGACTTGCTGGGATTTGGCCCGCATAACTCTGTACTCATACTTTGGTTTTGTTTTTCTTTATTGTAGCTGACTGAGAGGCTAACAGGCGATCACGGGGCCCTCCGAGGCAGACTCATTTCAGGTGCAACGTGGATCCTCATCACCGATCATCCAAAAGATAAGTCAGGGCCATGGCCTGGAGATGGGACAATGGGAGAGCAGCGGGTTGGGAGTTCCTGGGACAGATTTAAAAATTAGCAGAGGGAAAAGCAATCTCCTCCAAGGGGCCTCTTAGGACAGCTAAAGGGAGAGGCTCTAATTTTGACGGCAGCTTTCAGGCGGGCAGCGCAGAGCAGTTCCTGTCCACGTCGTGTTGTCCGGTGTACCGTGTTACCTAGTGTGTCTTTGGGGTCCCTTTTGCCTTTTCCCCTCAAGACCCTCACCACAAGCATGCTGTGTTGTGTTTGTCGTCCCCCTGTTTGTCACGTTCTGTGTCACGGGTGTCCACACATATTTGTGCCGGAGCCGCTCTGCCCTGCCCTGCCGCATAGCCTGCTGCAACAGGACAAGTCCCAGGGACTTGCAGTTTGTCGGGCATTGCCAGACTCTAGATGATATTCCTAGATAGACAGAAGATGTTTGGAGCTGTGAAGTTATCCCGCAGCCCTTTGACTTTTGTCCTCGCTTTCTTTCAGATGCAGAAGGATAAAATCCAGGGCAAAATCCATCCACCCATCCCGGGTGAGGAGGTTCCCCCGAGCAGGTCAGTCACCGTTTGTCTCTGCAGAGAGAGTGTAAAGTGTGACTCTGTTACAGCTCTGTTCTTTTTCTTTTTAGGAAGTAAAGCTGGATATCAGCAGTCAAGATGAGGTGGGCAAGGTGAGCATTGAGTAGGGTACAGAATCAGTTGTTAATGCTCCAGTCTTGCTTTCCAGTGCAACTCTAAGCATCCATTCCTGTTTCTGCGCTTTAGGCAATCCACTCGGAGTACGCCGAGCCCCAGTCACCAACCGGCCGACACGCCGGGCGCGCCGCTCTCCCGAGCCCTGTGGAAGAATCACGGGACTCGGCGATGGAGCTGAGCGTTCTTAGGAGGACGGTGAGTAGCAGACTTGTGGGGTTTTGGCCGAGGGGCTGCCAAGATCAGGCACTGATGTTTGGTTTTCTTTAATACAGCTGTCTGAGAGACACCAGCCCGGTGCCAGCAGGACCTTCCCGGCTGACGAGGTGGCCTTTCTTCGCACCCGAGACCGGCATCCCCAGATATGCGAGAGATAAGTAGAGGGCCACGACCCAGAGAGGGGATGAAAGCAGGGTGCTGGCTTGGGAATTACTGGGAGGGGTTTTTGAGTCCCCTTTGCAGATGGGGGGGTGTCCATGAAGTGGCCCCTTAGGCCCCATAAAAGCAAAGCCTGGCTTTGGATCATAGTGCTGAGGTGCGCAGGGCAGAGCAGTCCCGGTGTGTATCGTGTCACTTGTCTTTTGTGTATTATGTGTGTTTGGATATGTCATGTCCTTTACCTTAGGCCTTTGAGGGGCCTGTCAGAAACCCTGGCATCATTGTTAGCACCTGCGATCTCTGCATTCCTCGGCCTGGCACCCAGGCCATAGAACTTTGGATTCAGGAGCTCAGACAGGCATCAGACTCTCTTGTCTCTTTAGAAGCATCCGGTCAGATGTCTTTTCAGGTCTTGTTCTGAGCTGTATGGACAGCTATGTCCCGCCAGGATCCATTATGGCGGACTAGGACTTGTGAGAAGGTGAGGGCAGGTAGAGGCTTCTGGCCGTAGGATTCTCGGGCATCCATCTTTGCAGCTCTTGGACTAAATCATTCGGTTAGCATCTTCTTCCTCCAGGTTTCTCTGAGCCTCATCAGCTCGCCATCCATCTTACCTCAGTCATCTAATTTTCTGTCCTTGTGCTCCTTGAAGTCACGGTTCTTGTCTCGAGATTTCTGTCCGTGTTGTGTCCCCGTTGGCTGTCACGTCCTGTCTGTCCCGTGTCACGGGTGTGTGCACACACATTTGTGCCGGAGCTGCTCTGCCCTGCCGCATAGCCTGGTGTAATAGGACAAGTCCCGGGAAGTTGAAATTTGTAATGTGGGGTGCAGTTGGACTCTAGATGCCATTCCTAGATTGACCTAAGGTGTTTGCAGCTTTTGAGTTATCCTGCAGGTGTTTGACATATGTTCTGACTTTCTTTCAGGTGCAGATGCATTGCATCCATGGCAGAGCCCCCCATCCTGGGTGAGGGGCTTCCCACAAGCAGGTCAGTCACCATTTGTTTCTGCAGGGGGAGTGTCAAGTGAGGCCCTGTTACAGCTTTTTTTTTTTTGTCTTTATTTTTAGGAAGTATAGCTGGATCCCAGAAATCAAGTTCAGGAGAGCAAGGTGATCAGTAGCATTTCTTGTTGCTGAGCTCTCAGTTCCTGGGGCACGTCTCAGTCTCCATTCTCGTTTTTGTGCCTTAGGCCATCCGCTCGGAGCACGCCAAGCTCCCGTCCCCAGCGGCCAATGGACCGGGTTTGCCGCTCTCGCCAGGCCTGAGTTCTGGGTCAGGAACCGCCGAGGAGCTGCGGTGAGTCGGGGAAGTAGGGAGGAGGAGCGAGGGTCCCCTCAGGTTTGAGCCATGCCAAATCACCTCATCTACTCTTAGCCCAGGCACCCCCTGTGACGACGGCCTCGGTCTCCGAGCGTGCCCGAAGCGTGCGGCCCGAGCAGCTGAGCGTTCTTAGGAGCACGGTGAGTAGCAGACTTGTGGGGTTTTGGCCGAGGGGCTGCCAATATCGGGCACTGATGTTTGATTTTCTTTAATATAGCTGTCTGAGAGACACCAGCCCGGTGCCAGCAGGAGCTTCCCGGCTGACGAGGTGGCCTTTCTTCGCACCCGAGACCGGCATCCCCAGGAGTGCGAGAGATAAGTAGAGGGCCACGACCCACAGAGGGGATGAAAGCGGGGTGCTGGTTTGGGTATTACTGGGAGGGGTTTTTGAGTCTCCTTTGCAGATGGGGGTGTCCATGAAGCAGCCCCTGAGGCCCCATAAAAGCAAAGCCTGACTTTTGATCACAGTGCTGAGGTGCGCAGGGCAGAGCAGTCCCAGTGTGTATCGTGTCACTTGTCTATTGTGCATTATGTGTTGTTTGGATATGTCATGTCCTTTACCTTAGGACTTGGAGGGGCCTGTCAGAAACCCTGGCATCATTGTTAGCATCTGTGATCTCTGCATTCCTCGGCCTGGCACCCAGGCCATAGAACTTTGGACTCAGGAGCTCAGACAGGCATCAGACTCTCTTGTCTCTTTAGAAGCATCCGGTCAGATGTCTTTTCAGGTCTTGTTCTGAGCTGTATGGACAGCTCTGCCCCGCCAGGATCCATTATGGCGGACTAGGACTTGAAAGAACGTGAGGGCAGGCAGAGGCTTCTGGCCGTAGGATTCTCGGGCATCCATCTTTGCAGTTCTTGGAATGAATAATTCGGTTAGCATCTTCTTCCTCCAGGTTTCTCTGAGCCTCATCAGCTCACCATCAGTCTCTCCTCAGTCATCTCATTTGGCATCTTCTCAGTCCTTGCAGTCATCCTTCTTGCCCAGAGATTTCTGTCCGTGTTGTGTCCCCGTTGTCTGTCACGTCCCGTCTGTCCTGTGTCACGGGTGTGTGCACACACATTTGTGCCGGAGCTGCTCTGCCCTGCCGCATAGCCTGGTGCACTAGGAGAAGTCCCGGGGACTTGAAGTTTGTAATGTGGGGTGTAGTTGGACTCTAGGTGGGATTTGTAGATGGACACAAGATATCTGGAGCTCTTAAGTTATCCTGCAACAGCTTGACTTTTGTCCTGACATTTTTTTCAGATTCAGATGCATTAAATGTGTGCCAGAGGCCCCCATCCCGGGTGAGTGGTTTCCCTCGAGCAGGTGAGGCACCATTTGTCTCTGCAGCAGAAGTGTATGTGGTGACTCTGTTACAGCTCTGTTCTTTGTCTTTCTTTTTAGGAAGTAAATCTGGATACCAGCAGTCAAGGTGAGCAGTGGAGAGAAGTAGCTGTTATTGCTCAGCTCTCAGTTTCTGGTGCTGCTCTAAGCTTCCATTCTCTTTTTTGTGGTTTAGGCAATCCACTCGGAGCCTGCCGAGCCCCTGTCACCAGCCGTCCGATGCACCGGGTTCCCTGCACGTGCGAGCCCTATGGATGCATTACAGGACCTGGTGATGAAGCCCTGAACTCTTCTATTTAAAGGTGCCATCCAGGTGGCCTTCAGCAGCTGCCAAGGAGTTGCGGTGAGTTGGGGAAGTAGGGAGGAGGAGCGAGGGTCCCCTTAGGTTTGAGCCATGCCAAATCACCTCATCTCCTCTTAGCCCAGGCACCCCCTGTGACGACGGCCTCGGTCTCCGAGCGTGCCCGAAGCGTGCGACCCGAGCAGCTGAGCATTCTTAGGAGCACGGTGAGTAGCAGACTTGTGGGATTTTGGCCGATGGGCTGCCAAGATCAGGCGCTGATACTTGGTTTTCTTTAATACAGCTGTCTAAGAGACACCAGCCCGGTGCCAGCAGGAGCTTCCTGGCTGACGAGGTGGCCTTTCTTCGCACCCGAGACCGGCATCCCCAGCTGTGCGAGAGATAAGTAGAGGGCCACGACCCAGAGAGGGGATGAAAGCAGGGGGCTGGTTTGGGTATTACTGGGAGGGGTTTTTGAGTCCACTTTGGTGATAGGGGCTGTCCATGAAGCAGCCCCTGAGGCCCCATAAAAGCAAAGCCTGACTTTGGATCACAGTGCTGAGGTGCGCAGGGCAGAGCAGTCCCAGTGTGTATTGTGTCACTTGTCTATTGTGCATTATGTGTTGTTTGGATATGTCATGTCTTTTATCTTAGGCCTTGGAGGGGCCTGTCAGAAACCCTGGCATCATTGTTAGCATCTGTGATCTCTGCATTCCTCAGCCTGGCACCAGTGCCATGGAACTTTGGACTCGGGATCTCAGACAGGCATCAGACTCTCTTGTCTCTTTAGAAGCATCCGGTCAGATGTCTTTTCAGGTCTTGTTCTGAGCTGTATGGACAGCTCTGCCCCGCCAGGATCCATTATGGCGGACTAGGACTCGAAAGAACGTGAGGGCAGGTAGAGGCTTCTGGCCGTAGGATTCTCGGGCATCCATCTTTGCAGTTCTTGGAATGAATAATTCGGTTAGCATCTTCTTCCTCCAGGTTTCTCTGAGCCTCATCAGCTCACCATCGGTCTCACCTCGGTCATCTCCTTTTGCATTCTCTCAGTCCTCGCAGCCATTTTCCTTGCCAGGAGATTTGTCCGTGTTGTGTCCCCGTTGTCTGTCACGTCCTGTCTGTCCTGTGTCACGGGTGTCTGCGCACATTTGTGCCGGAGCTGTTCTGCCCTGCCGCATAGCCTGGTGCACTAGGAGAAGTCCCGGGGAGTTGAAATTTGTAATGTGGGGTGTAGTTGGACTCTAGATGCCATTCCTAGATTGACCTAAGGTGTTTGCAGCTTTTGAGTTATCCTGCAGGTGTTTGACATATGTTCTGACTTTCTTTCAGGTGCAGATGCATTGCATCCATGGCAGAGCCCCCCATCCTGGGTGAGGGGCTTCCCACAAGCAGGTCAGTCACCATTTGTTTCTGCAGGGGGAGTGTCAAGTGAGGCCCTGTTACAGGTTTTTTTTTTTTGTCTTTATTTTTAGGAAGTATAGCTGGATCCCAGAAATCAAGTTCAGGAGAGCAAGGTGATCAGTAGCATTTCTTTTTGCTTAGGTCTCAATTCCTGGGGCAAGTCTAAGTCTCCATTCTCGTTTTTGTGCTTTAGGCAATCCACTCAGAGCCTGCCAAGCCCCCGTCACCAGCCGGCCGATGCACCGGTTTCCCTGCACGTGTGAGCCCTGTGGACGCATTACAGGATCTGGTGAGGAAGCCCTGATCTTTTCTATTTAAAGGTGCCATCCAGGTGGCCTTGGGCACCGGACGAGGAGTTGCGGTGAGTCGGGGAAGTAGGAAGGAGAAGCTTGGGTCCGCTCAGGTTTCAGCAATGCCAAATCACCTCATCTCCTCTTACCCCAGGCTTACCCCGTGACCATGGCATCAGCCTCGGAGCGTGGCCGAAGGGTGCAGCCCCAGGAGCCGGGCATTCTTAGGAGAACGGTGAGTGGCAGAATTGTTGGGTTTTGGCCAGTGTGCTGCAGAGATCATGCACTGATATTTGCATTTCTTTCACGTAGCTGACTGAGAAACAACAGGAAGCTGTTGAACAACAGAGCCAGCAGGAACTTCCCAGATGTCGCGGCTGCCTTCTGTTGCACCTGACACGGACCTGCATCCCCAGATGTCCGAGAGATAAGTAGAGGGCTACAACCCACAGAGGGGATGAAAGCGGGGCGCAGGGTAGGGACCCACCGGGAGGGATTTTTGAGTCTCCTTTGGAGATGGGGGTGTCCATGAAGCGGCCCCTTAGGCCCCATAAAAGCAAAGCCTGACTTTGGATCACAGTGCTGAGGCGCGCAGGGCAGAGCAGTCCCGGTGTGTATTGTGTCACTTGTCTTTTGTGTATTATGTGTGTTTGGATATGTCATGTCCTTTACCTTAGGACTTGGAGGGGCCTGTCAGAAACCCTGGCATCATTGTTAGCATCTGTGATCTCTGCATTCCTCGGCCTGGCACCCAGGCCATAGAACTTTGGATTCAGGAGCTCAGACAGGCATCAGACTCTCTTGTCTCTTTAGAAGCATCCGGTCAGATGTCTTTTCAGGTCTTGTTCTGAGCTGTATGGACAGCTCTGCCCCGCCAGGATCCATTATGGCGGACTAGGACTTGTGAGAAGGTGAGGGCAGGTAGAGGCTTCTGGCCGTGGGATTCTCGGGCATCCATCTTTGCAGTTTTTGCAATAAATCATTCGGTTAGCATCTTCTTCCTCCAGGTTTCTCTGAGCCTCATCAGCTCACCATCGGTCTCCCCTCGGTCATCTCCTTTTGCATTCTCTCAGTCCTCGCAGCCATTTTCCTTGCCAGGAGATTTCTGTCCGTGTTGTGTCCCCGTTGTCTGTCACGTCCTGTCTGTCCCGTGTCACGGGTGTGTGCACACACATTTGTGCCGGAGCTGCTCTGCCCTGCCGCATAGCCTGGTGCAATAGGAGAAGTCCCGGGGACTTGAAGTTTGTAATGTGGGGTCTAGTTGGACACAAGATATCTGGAGCTATAAAGTTACCCTGCAACAGTTTGACTTTTGTCCTGACTTTCTTTCAGATGCTGAAGGATAAAATCCAGGGCAGAGCCCCCATCCCAGGTGAGGGGATTGCCCCGAGCAGGTCAGTCACCATTTGTCTCTGCAGAGGAAGCATAAATGGTGGCCGTTACAGCATTGTTCGTTGTCTCTCTTTTTAGGAGGTCAAGGCCGAGAGCAGCAGTCAAGGCCGAGTGGGCAAGGTGAGCATTGAATAGCGTACAGAAGCAGTTGTTATTGCTGAGGTCTCAGTTTTGGTGCAGCTCTAAGCATCTCCTCTTGTTTTTTTATTTTAGGTGGTCCACTTGCCATCTCTCCTGGCCGAGCATGCCTATGCCAGGTGGGTGAGAGCTTAAGGTATCGGTGTGGCATCCTTGTCAGATTTGGGAGGTTGTGTTTTCACAGTATGTCACCATGCTTTTCTGCTTTGTTTCTTTGCAGGTGCTGTCGCTGCCCTAGGCACACCAAGGAACAGAGGAGGGCAGGTGAGTCGGTGTTTAGGCAGGCTGATTCCTAGGTGAGCGTTACACAGCAGTATGCTAAGCGTGTCCCTTTTCTCTTTGCAGGTCTCTTCCGGGCACCCTCCGGAGCCAAATCAAGATTTGAGCTGAGCCGGGGCAGTGGTGCGGAGGAGTCCCGGGGATTACTGTTGTTGAGGGCAATAGTCAGGTTTTCTGTTTTGCCTTAGGTACCCTGAGGAGGCTCGTAGCCCAAGCTTGGAAATGGCAGCACCGAAGCACACACGGAGAGCATCTCAACATCCACGTCTGACCGAGGATGGGTTTTGTCCTCTCATCTTCCAAAAGCTAAGTGTCGGGGCCAGCGGTTGGGAGAAGGGGAATAGCCTTTACTCTCACAGGAGGCAATTTGATGTCAGCTTGGTGGAGAGCTCTGTAGCGGGGTGGGCTCTCTGGCATAAAGGGAGAGGGTTTCCCCTCAGCCTCGCCAGAGCCTTTGCTGGGCAGGACAGTTCCGACCCATCTCCGAATTCTCGGGAACTTTGCGTCGTCCGCCTCCCTCGACTCGACGTCGTCACGGCTCTTTCCCCCGAGGAGCTCGCCTTCACGTCCGGAGCTACGGCCACGGTCACCCGGCAGTCGGCTTCCTTCTCTAGGCTCGCCGCCCCTCTCGAGCATCCTCTTAACTGCTTCGGCACGAACTTCTTTTAATGAGTTACATTTCATCATCACGTGCCATCATCATAGGGCTTCCTTTCCTTTGGCATCATCAGCCTCTGGCTCACCTTGCGCTAGCAATCTCGGGTCCCTACGGGGACAGTGCCAGGCAGTTGTCACTCGTCTCTGTGTTATGTCATCTGTGTCTATGTTATGTTGTCCATGTCTGTGTTATGTAGTCCGTGTCCATTGTCTTACGTGTCACAGGCCTTTGTTACATCTCAACGCTTTATTGGCACTATTCCGTGCCACGTAGGCCATATTCAACTCATGTTCCTTTCTGGATATCCCTTATTCCGGCATCTTTACATTTTTACTCTTTGAGACAGGAATGTCTCAAAGGGACAAGATGTTCTCATCCGTCTTCCTTCTCACTACCGGCTTTGGTAGTGCCTTTTTTTCCACACCATTCTCTTGGACTTCCTGAGGGAGCGTCTTACACCCTCCTCACGTGACTGCAGAAGTTCTATAGGTTCCATCTTCTCAAAGGGTACAGGGCTCAAGAATTAATCTTCCAGAGAGCTATCTCAAGTCCTGGCTTATACTGTATGTACTTACATTGTTTGTACCTATGCTGGCTTATACTGTATGTACTTACATTGCGTTTACCTATGTTGGCTTACACTGTATGTACTTACATTGTGTGTACCTATGCTGGTTTATATTGTATGGACTTACACTCCATGCACACTTGCACTGTATGCGTCTGCTTTTATTGTGTGTACTCATGTTGTACCACTTATGGTCGGAGCTGTCCTGCCCTGGCATGTAGTCACAGTTAGGTAGCAGAGTTATAAAAACTTTACTGTTCATCTGTCTTTAATGGGGTTTTGGGTAGAAAATTTATTGGTCCAGAGCGGGGACAAGTCCTAGCTGTCAGCCACTCATCGACCGCTTCCTGTTGTCTCACAGGTCCCCGAGGCTGCCGATTTCCCCAGAATCTACCATTTGACGTCGAGGAGCGGCAGCCAGAAGAAGCGTGGAAGCGCGTTCTTCAGCGTCTCGAGTAAGAGCCGCAGGGAACGTTTAAATGGGAGGAGTGCGTGAGCGTGTGTGAGAGCACGTGCCTGTGTCTGTCTGCGTCTGCTCGTCTCTGCGTGTGTGAGCGCATGCTGACTGGATTTAACCTTGTGTGTGTGACTTTTGCTTTTCAGGTTTTTCAACTGATTTGTAAATTTAGAGTAAAAAATCCCCAGCTGGGTTTACCCCCCCCACCCCCCCCGGCTGGTTTTTTTTTTCTTTTTTTTTCCCCCCGGCTGGGTTTTTTTTCCCGGGTCCCGGTCGGTCAGCGAGGCGACATTCATTGCCAAAGTTTGGGCACAGACCCTCCAGGGACCGGGTATTTCTTCAGGCAGGAGGAATTTTTGGAGGCTCCAGGGAACCACGTTCCCGAGGAGCAATGATTGCTGGGGTGTAATTTAGCAGTTGTGGTGAGAGGGATGGTGAGTTTGTGTGTAATGTGAAGGGGGTGTTAATGGTAGATGAGTGCTGTTTTTTGTGTGCTTTTGTTGTTTTGGGTGTCCTGTAACAATAAATCCACAAGTAATGAAAATAGAAAAAGGTTATAATCTTGTGTTAATGTGTGTGTTGTGTTGTATTGCTCTGTATTGCAGTGTGAGCACAGGGTGAACTCTCTCCTCCTTGCTGTGACACCTGGGCTGGCAGGGATGACACAGTGACCTCTGCCAGCTGATGCTGCCTGTGCCATCACCTGGCACTGACGTGTTTGATGAAAATGCTTTTGCTGGGTTTTTTCTCCTGAGAAGCCTCAGAACAGAAATGGAACCAATAAGGATCTGCTGGCTGTGGAGTGTGGGCTGGAGATGGTTTAGCAACAGGGGCATCTTGGATTGGTCTCCTGTGCATTGTTTCTACTTGATGACCAATCATGGTCCAGCGGTGTCGGGGCTGTGAGCAGTCCCAGGTTTTTATTATTCATTCCTTTCCAGCTTTCTGATGTTTCCTTGCTCTTTTAGTATAGTTCTAATATCTCATTTTCTTTTAATATAATAGAGATCATAAAATAATATTTCAGCCTTCTGAAAGGTGGAGTCAAGATTCTCATCTCCTCCCTTGTCCTGGAGGACCCTCAAACACCACCACAATCAGTGGCCGAGTGGGTTTGTGCGAGCCCCTCAGTAACGCTCGGCCGGTCCCGAGTGGGCAGACACCGGGGGGGCAGCCCTGACACAGCCGACAGGGGGAGACACTCTCTGTGTGTGCCCCGAGGGTGCTGAGGGCACCTGGGCTGGGGGGAGACACTCTCTGTGCCCCGAGGGTACTGAGGGCACCTGGGCTGGGGGGAGACACTCTCTGTGCCCCGAGGGTACTGAGGGCACCTGGGCTGGGGGCAGACACTCTCTGTGCCCTGAGGGCACCTGGGCTGGCCGGGAGACACTCTCTGTGTGTGCCCCGAGGGTACTGAGGGCACCTGGCCTGGCCGCCTTTGCAGCAGAAGAGACACCAGAGACAGCGGTAGAAGATAAAGGGCCGACTCTTAGCAGGGGTTAATCCAAGGTTTTATTAGGACCCCCAAAGGAGCTCCTGCACCTCAGGGGGCTCCTGCCGTGAGCCCCGGGAGATGTGCCAGGGTTACATTTTAAGGGAGGTGGAAACCGAAAGTAGATAACATCCTACCAACCATTAAGTGACCCTAAGGGATGGATGCTGGGGGATCCAGACATACAGGACAGCGTATGGGGCAAGGCTTGGGGGGCTGACCCCTGGCCTCTGGCTGATCACTCGACGACTTGGACTGAAACTTCTGCATGGGGGGGATGGGAGGCTGAGTGATTGACAGAGAGCCAGGGTGGGGGTTTGGGGATGATCTCATCCCGGGAGAGGGATAACACAGGTAAAGGGAGGGGGGTACAATTTGGGATAAACCATTTGGGAAAAATTACTTCAAAGTATTACAAAGTATAAAAATGCACTACAGCAGGTTTGGGCAGCACCAAATAAAATGTAATAAAATGCTTTAAAAATAGAAAAATTAAAAATAAAAATAAATAAAATAACAAAATTAATTAAAAATAAATAATTAAAAAAACCAAACTGTAAAGTGCTGTACAAGTTCCATAAAATGTAGTGCCGTAATGCGAGACCCTCAAACACCACCACAATCACCAGCTTAAATTGGTCTGGGCAGCACCAAATAAAATAAAATAAAAAACTTTAAAAATAGAAAAATTAAAAAAAAAATAAATAAAAAACAAAATTAAAAAAATAAATGCTTTAAAAATAGAAAAATTAGAACTAAAAAATAAAAAGAAAATTAAAACAATAAAATGCTTTAAAAAGAGAAAAATTAAAAATAAAAATTAAATAAAAAATAAAATTTAAAAAATGCTTTAAAAATAGAAAAATTAAAAATAACAATTAAATAAAAATAAAATTAAATAAATAAAATAAATGCTTTAAAAATAGAAAAATTAAAAATAGAAATTTAATACAAAACAAAGTTAAAAATATAATGAATGCTTTAAAAATAGAAAAATTAAATATAAAAATTAAATTAAAAATTAATAAAAAATTTAAAAATAGAAAAATTAAAAATTAAATTAAAAATTAATTTAAAAAATAAAAAAAGGGTTTCAAAATATCAAATTAAAAATAAAAATTAAATAAAAAACAATATTAATCAATAAAAAAGCTTTGAAAATAGAAAAATTAAAAATAAAACTTAAATGAAAAATAAAATTAAAAAAATAAATGCTTTAAAAATAAAAAAAATTAAGAATAAAAATAAATAAAAAATAAAATTTAAAAATTTAAAAACTGTGAAAATAAAAAATTTAAAAAATAAAAATTAAATAAAAAACAAAATTAAAAAATAAATGCTTTAAAAATAGAAAAAATAAATATAAAAATTAGAAAAAAAAAATTAAAAAAAAAGCTTTAATAATACAAAAATTAAAAATAGAAAAATAAATAAAAAACAAAATTAAAAAAATAAATGCTTAAAAAATAGAAACTTAAAAATAAAAAAATTAAGAGTAAAAATAAATAAAAAATAAAATTTAAAAATTCAAAAACCTTGAAAATAGAAAATTTAAAAAATAAAAATTAAATAAAAAACAAAAAAATAAATGCTTTAAAAATAGAAAAATAAATATAAAAATTAGAAAAAAACCAAAATTAAAAAATAAATGCTTTAATAATACAAAAATTAAAAATAGAAAAATAAAAAACAGAATTAAAAAAATAAATGCTTTAAAAATAGAAAACTTAAAATAAAAAAACTAAAAATAAAATTAAAAAAATAAAAAGCATTAAAAATAGAAAAATTAAAAATAAACATTCAATAAAAAACAAAATTAAAAAATATAATAAATGCTTTAAAAATAATAAAATTAAATATAAAAATTAAATAAAAAATTAATAAAATAAAAAGCTTTTAAAATAGAAAAATTAAAAATAAAAACGAATTTAAAAAATTTTAAAAAGGCTTTAAAAATAGAAAAATTAAAAATTAAATAAAAAAAATTACAAATCAAATAAATGCTTTTAAAATAGAAAAATAAACAATCAATAAAAAACAAAATAAAAAAATATAATAAATGCTTTAAAAATAAAAAAAGAAATATAAAAATTAAATAAAAATACGAAAATAAAAAGCTTTAAAAATAGAAAAATTAAAAATAAAAATAAAAAAAATTTTAAAAAATAGTTTAAAAAGAGAAAAAATAAAAAAATTAAAAATAAAATTTAAAAAATAAAAACCTTTAATAATAGAAAAATTAAAAATAAATATAAATTTTTAAAAAATAAAATAAATGCTTTAAAAATAAAAAAATTAATAATAGAAAAATTAAAAAATAAAAAGGTTTAAAAATAAAAATAAATAAAAAATAAAATTAAAAAAATACAAAGCCTTAAAAATAGAAAAATAAAAATTAAATAAAAAACAAAATTAAAAAAATAAATGCTTTAAAAAAAGAAAAATTAAATTTAAAAATTAAATTTAAAAATATTTTAAAAATAAAATAAAAAGCTTTAAAAATAGGAAAATTAAAAATTAAAAAAAAATTAAAAAATAAAATAAAAAGCTTTAAAAATAGGAAAATTTAAAAAACCCCAAAATTAATAAAATAAAATTAATTAAAATAACATGAAAAACAAAATAAAAACTCTAAAGTGCTGTAAAGTGCAGTAAAATTTTCATAAAACGTCGTAAAACTGCCGTAAAGCGCGACTGTCGTAAAAGGTGCCGTAAAGCGCGACTGCCGTAAAACTGTCGTAAAAGGTGCCCTAAAGCGCGACTGTCGTAAAAGGTGCCGTAAAGCGCGACTGTCGTAAAAGGTGCCGTAAAGCGCGACTGTCGTAAAGGGTGTCGTAAAGCGCGACTGTCGTAAAAGGTGCCGTAAAGCACGACTGTCGTAAAAGGTGCCATAAAGCGCGACTGTCGTAAAACTGTCGTAAAAGGTGCCGTAAAGCGCGACTGTCGTAAAGGGTGTCGTAATGCGCGACTGTCGTAAAAGGTGCCGTAAAGCACGACTGTCGTAAAACTGCCGTAAAGCGCGACTGCCGTAAAAGGTGCCGTAAAGCGCGACTGTCGTAAAAGGTGCAGTAAAGCGCGACTGTCGTAAAGCTGCCGTAAAGCACGACTGTCGTAAAAGGTGCAGTAAAGCGCGACTGTCGTAAAACTGTCGTAAAAGGTGCCGTAAAGCGCGACTGTCATGAAACTGCCGTAAAAGGTGACGTAAAGCGAGACTGTCGTAAAACTGTCGTAAAAGGTGCCGTAAAGCGAGACTGTCGTAAAACTGTCGTAAAAGGTGCCGTAAAGGATGACTGTCGTAAAACTGTCGTAAAAGGTGCGTTTTTTCGACAGTCGCACTTTACGACACTACCTTTTTTATGGAACTTTTACAGTACTTTACAGCACTTTACGGATTTTATTTTGTTTTTTAATTATTTTTAATTAATTCTATTTTTCAAATTTAATTTTTATTTAATGTTTTTTAATTTTCCGATTTTTAAAGCTTTTTTAAATCTTTTTTTTAGTTTTAAATTTTCTATTTTGAAGCATTTATTTTATTTTTAAATTTTCCTTTTTATTTAATTTTTAGTTTTAATTTTTATATTTCTAAAGCATATTTTAAATTTTTTTATTTTTATTTTTATCTTAATATTTATTTTTGGGTTTTTGATTTTTAAAGCTTTTTTTTATTATTTTTTATTTAATTTTATTTTTGATTTATCTATTTTTAAAGCTTTTTATTTTATTTTAAATTTTTTTTATTTTATTTTTTTAAAGCATTTATTTTTTTAAATTTATTTATTTTTTTTTAGTTTTCATTTTTTATTTATAAACTATTAATGTTATATTTTAAATTTTATTTTTTATTACATATTTCTTTTTGCTTTATCTATTTTTAAAGCATTCATTTTATTTTTTTAGTTTTTATTTAATATTTAGCTTTGATTTTTTTATTTTTAAAGCATTTATTTTATTTTTTACTTTTTATTTAATTTTTATTTTTGATTTTTCTATTTTTAAAGCTTTTTATTTTATTTTTTAATTTTATTTTTTATTTAATTTTTTGTTTTAATTTTTTTATTTTTAAACCATTTATTTTATTTTTTTAATTTTATTTTTTATTTCATTTTTATTTTTTGCTTTTTCTATTTTTAAAGCTTTTTTATTTTTTAATTTTATTTTTATTTAATTTTTAGTTTTAATTTTTTATTTTTAAATCATTTATTTTATTTTTTAATTTTATTTTTTATTTCATTTTTATTTTTTGCTTTTTATATTTTTAATGCTTTTTAAAAAAATTTATTATTTATTTAATTTTTAGTTTTTATTTTTTTATTTTTAAAGCTTTTTTAATTTTTTATTTAATTTTTATTTTTGATCTTTCTATTTTTAAAGCTTTTAAAATTTTTTTATTTATTTTTTTATTTCATTTTTAGTTTTAATTTTTTATTTTTGAACTATTTATTTTATTTTTCAAATATTATATTTTATTTCATTTTTATTTTTTGCTTTTTCTGTTTTTAAAGCATTTATTTTATTTTTTTACTTTTATTTTTTATTTAATTTTTAGTTTTGATTTTTTTATTTTTAAAGCATTTTTTAATGTTTTTTTATTTAATTTTTATTTTTGATCTTTCTATTTCTAAAGCTTTTTTAATTTTTTTTAATTTTCAGTTTTAATTTTTTTATTTCTAAACATTTATTTTATTTTTTAATTTTATTTTTTATTTCATTTTTAGTTTTAATTTTTTATTTTTGAACTATTTAATTTTTTTTTATTTAATTTTTTTAAATTTTTCTATTTTTAAAGCTTTTTTTTATTTTTTAATTTTATTTTTTATTTCATTTTTATTTTTTGCTTTTTCTAATTTTAAAGCATTTATTTTATTTTTTTAATTTTCCTTTTTATTTAATTTTTAGTTTTGATTTTTTTATTTTTAAAACTTTTTTTTTTAATTTTTATTTTTGATCTTTCTATTTTTAAACCTTTTTTATTTTTTATTTAATTTTTAGTTTTAATTTTTTTATTTTTAAACCTTTATTTTATTTAATTTTATTTTAATTTTTTTTTTTAGTTTTAGTTTTGATTTATTTTTAAAGCATTTTTTATTTTTTTAATTTTATTTTTCATTTAATTTTTTAGTTTTGATTTTTTTATTTTTAAAGCATTTCTTTCATTTTTTTAATTTCTTTTTTTTTCATTTTTAGTTTTAATTTTTCTATTTCTAAGCAATTCTTTTATATTTTAAATTTTATTTAATTTTTAGTTTTAATTTTTCTGTTTTTAAAGCTTTTTATTTTTTTAATTTTCTTTTTTTTATTTTCCCATTTTTAAAGCATTTATTTTATTTTTTTATTTTATTTTTTATTTAATTTTTATTTTTAATTTTTCTATTTTTAAAGCTTTTAAATTTATTTTATTTGGTGCTGCCCAGACCAACTCAAGCTGGTGATTGTGGTGGTGTTTGAGGGTCTTGCAGTTACCCCGATTAATAGGTAGAGATGATGTTTGGAGGCCACAGTGTTACAGGTAGGGGTTAAACAGTTTTTTAGGGTCTTTCAAGTGATTTTTCAGGGATTTTTAGGGATATTTTAGGGGGTTTTTTGCAGGAGTTTTTTAGGAATTCTCTGGAAATGTTTAGGATACCTTTAGGGCTTTTTCAGGGCTTTTAAAATAATTTTTAGGGTGTTTTATTGACTGTCTTACTGGGGCGCCCCAGCCACCCAAGGCACCCCATGCCGGCGCCGCGGCGCTCCAGCCCAGCCTCCCGTCAGCGCCGCCCGTGGTCGCTTCCCCTCTCCTGCCGCCGCTGCTGCATGGCGGGCCGAGCCGCGCCTTCCCCACCGCACCCTCCCGCTTCAGAGCTGCTGGATGGCACAGCTCCGCTGCCTCCTGCAACCACGGGCATCCCGGCGTTTCCTTCCACGGCCGCAGACGCAGCCCCGTTCCCGCAGCTCCGCTGCCTCCCGCACGCCCCGTCCTGCCCGCCGCCATGATGACTGCCCGCACTGCGGTAGTGACAGAACCCACGCATTCGCAGTTGCTACAAGCCCAGCACCAGCGATATCACTACGCGCCGACTCATGGAACCACAGCGCTGCTTCCAGGATCAGCCGCACGCATGCGCAGTTCTATCTCCACGGCCCCGCCGCCACCCCCCGCTGCGTTTGCCGCAGCTTTGGTACAGCGCGGTCCCGGTTCCGAGCCGCTGCGTGCCGCTGTCCGGCCACAGCCGGCATCCATGTGCCCTGTCACCCCACTTCTGCTGCCACTGCGTCTATACACGGCACCACAGCAGGCGAAAACTGCAGCGCCTTGCACGTATCCTTCCGCGTCTCTCCTTCTGCCGGCACCGAGAGATCCCTCTGCAGCGCGTAACCCTGAGCAACCGATACCTGATGTGCCTCCGTGTTTTCGCCTTCCACACTCCTAGCACCCAGTGGGACTACTTTGTGTCACGATTCGTCTGCACAGCCACATCCATGCACACAAACCGTGCCACAAGGAGGAGGAGGAGGAGGTTGGAATATGACAGCTGCTTTAATAAATACAGGACAGAGAGAGAATTATTTTGCCCCTGCAAATGCCAGCCCTTTGATCCCAACACAAAAGAATTTCAAAAAAGAACTGTTCCCAAATAGCTCCAGAGTCCCCTCAGTGTTTGGGACAGATTTCTCGACCCAAAATTAGACAGTAAACCCTGAAAATTCGCCAGCATTAATGCCAAAATTAGAAAACTCACAAAAATCTTTTGATAATTTTCACCTAACAGACTGGTGTGAAAAACGCCAATCACTTGCTTTTAAAATTTTTGAAAGTTTAATAGTAATAAAATGGTTATAAAAATAGTCATACAATTAGAGTAATAATAATTTGGACAATTTGAATTAGGACAATATGAGACAACAAAAACAAAGAGTTACGGACGTCCGGGTACCTTTTTCTGGGCAGCACGAGCCTGAAAAAGGACCCCCGTTAACAAAGGATTAACCCTTAAAAGCAATAGCCTGTTGCATAGTCATACACTTCATACATGGTGCATAAATTCCATTCAAACACAGGATTCTGTCTGCTCATCATCCACTTCTTCCTTCTAATCCTAACAGCGCCTTGGAGGCAGGAAGAAGTTCGTTTCTTCTGATAAGAGGGCAATAAATTCTTTTTCTCTGAAAGATCCAGGTGTCCTGTGGCCGCTATCTCGCTGCAAGTCCTTTCTTTAAAAAAAGTATCTTCATCGTTTCTATATTAACAGTTTTTGTAACCTAAAACTATATTTAACACACTACTTAAGAGAATCAATACAGCATTACTTTCTAACACAACACATATAATATTCATTTTATTATTTCCAAAAGCCAATCATAAAATACCTGCATTTTTCACAATCCCCACTCTTATTCTTTGTAAATCATTTGGCTTGAGCAATATTTCTTATCTACTTGCATCTTCTGGACTATGCGGGCAAAATAAAACAGGGGATTACACAAGGAAGAAATATAAAAATAGTTGCAACACATAAAATGAAAGATCTTCATTTCTTCTAATACATTACCCTACCAGCTAGGTTTTAACATTGTTTTCTAATTTTTGGACCGGTACCTGGGTTATTATATGCATATATATTTTTTTCTTCTTTGATTTCTTTTGCTTTTTCTAGAATGACTTTTCTGTGGTCATCAATTTTCAACAATTTGATATATTAAACTTTCCACAAACACCCCCTTCTTTGGCCAATAAATAGTGTAAAGCCAACCTATTCTGATACACTACAGTTTTTGTTTGGCTTAGCTGACTTTATATTAACTCCAATGCCTGGGCAGCTCCATTTGCTATCATTTCTATAACTGTTTGGAGTCTTGTAATACGACTCAATAGATTATTTGGGGTCAATACAGAGTTAAGTTGCTGTGCTGGTTTTACCTTTTCATTTATTATTTGTTTTTTTACCAAATCTCGAACCGTATCTTCAAGATTAAATGTAAAACAAATCCATCTCTCTCCTTTTAAACATTCAATTCCAAATCTATTACCACATTTTCCTAAGTTTCTTGTAATCCAATAATTTACTCCATTTTGCCTACAGGTTCTTAATTTGGATGGGTTATAACAGTGGCTGTTGACATAGGTATGTGTAATAAAAGAGGAACTTTGGTTTCTTTCCACGTGATGCTTTCTGCAGCATTTGTGACACAATCTTGCTGGTATCCCGAAAGGGAAAAGAGAACAAATGAGTGCCAGAAACAGGAATAACAGAGGTCCAGTATGGCTTATACTCCCACCTCCCAGGCCTGTGAGGTTGCAGCCCACAGCAGGTGTATTTGATCTTCTCGGTGGCGAAATACAGAGGCCAATCTGGTCTTGCCCTCTATTTCCTTGTCACTTTCTCTTAAATAATTTCCAGGCAAATTGGTTTTGACACCCTTTAACTGTGGTCTCTTACTGTTCTTCAGGTATCTCTCATTCACCAGGCACTAATAATTCCCGTCCACAAAGCTATTACTTTAACACTTTTTGCAATAAGAGCATAAATGTTGTGAACTACAATACTAATTATTCTCACAATTCAAGCATTTACTTATAACCCAGCTAGCATGTCCAGTATTGGAATGAATCAAATAAGGTTTACTGATGGAAATGGTAATTCCTCTTCTCCCCTGTACAATTCTCAGGCTAAGGTCAGAACACAAAAACAGTCTTGATCCTTCTATCTGGAGTATTCCTCCCCTAAGGAGATGTTTTATTCAGGCAAGACCAGAATAAAACCAGGCAGTGCTTGAAACCAGTGGTATAAGCGTTGTCTTAATTCTTAAATCTGTGTTGTTCTTTGTACATTTCTTGGATCATTTGCCTTTTTCGAAACTATTACCACTCAGTCCCCATTGGAAAGCCTTGGGTCCCTTTTGCCCTCTCTCTCTTCTTCTCTCTCTTTCTCTCTCCTTCTCTGTCTCGGCCCACTTACTGGGGCCGACACTGCCATCCTCGACTCGGGACCCCGGCAGTCTGGGAGCCCCCCCGGCAGTTCCGCCACGGAGCCAGCCCGCTCCTGCCCAGCAAACCCGTGTGTCCCCTGCTGCCAGCACCGCCGCCGGGTCACCTCCATGGATCGGTGCCTGCCGCAGCCCCCGAGACCCCGCCGCTCGTAGGGAGCGGGCAGACACCTCCCAACCTTGACAACCCCAAACCTGGCGTCCCCAGGTGCTCCTGACATTCTTTTCCTTTCTCTAGTCAACTTCTCCTCTTTTCCCTTCAAGTAGGGCCCGTTCTGCTAAACCCTTTCTGGACCTCAGTTCAGCATTGAATAACCTCCTAACAACCGTGTGTTAAGACACTTCCCTGCCTTTCATGCAAAAACCTCGCATTCACACTTCTGCTCTCTTCTAGCACCAAGATGTCATCACTTCACATTCTAACATCTCAGAGTTTGCTAACCACCTCCCTACTTCAACTTCTCTCTTTCTTCTCTTCTTACCTGTTTTTTTGTGTTTTTTTTTTTTTTTTTTTTTTTAATTCAACAGACCTCAGATGGTACAAGGTGAACCTAACTAAATTACTTTCAAAAGTAGGCTTACAACTTTCTTTTACTAGGATTGCAGTCGCTGTTAAATACCTACTGGCTAGCTGTGGCTTACTGAGTCTAACATCTTTGATATATAAGTTACTAGATAATTTTTTACTCTTCCTTACTCTTGAATTAAAATTTTATGGGCTACTCCATTTTCTGTATTTATGTATAAATGATAAATGACTTTTCGAACAAAGGTAAGCTTAAAGCTGGTACTTAGGCTAGTTTTAACTTAACTCTTTTAATTTAACAATATCTTCTTTGGTCCGTTTTATATCATTTCCTTCTGTCATTTTTTTCATACACGAATTTTGCTACTTGTGCGTACCCCTCAATCTATAATATCTCAATAATCTAGGTAATTTTCTGATCTCTCTCTTTGAAGAGGGATGGAGAATGAATAAAATTCTTGCAATTTTCTCATAGTTGGTTTTCTAGCTACTTTTATTTATTAAGTGTCTAAGATATTTTACCACTGGGTAGTGAGTCTGAGTTCTTTTATTAACCTCCCTTTAATCTTATACTAGTCTATAACTCCCATCAGAGTTTACTGGGGGAAAAGGGATATTATGTGGAGACATACAAGGTTCTAATGCCCCATTCTTTATTAGTCCTTCTATTACCGGCTTCAAACCTTCCCGTCCTTCTAAAGATCCAGGATACTGATGTACACGTACGGGACAATCTTCTCTCTCAATTGTAACCCTTATGGGGTCGATATTTAATCTTCCACTATTTCCTTCCCCACTTCAAACTTTTTTGTTGGTTTTTTTTTTTCTTCATCCTCTCTTAAATAATTTTAAAACTCTAGCTGTCATTTTCCCATTTTCTGATATAACTCCTATTCTTAATTGCACTTGTAAGACTCTTCCCAATAAATTGCTACCTGCCCCTGGGACCAATAAGACATCTCCCATCCAAACTTTAGTTTCTTCCCTCAATTACTACATCTTTAATGACCAGAAATATAAAACTTTCTCTCTTTGCCCCTGTTACTTTCACTATATGTTTGCTCACACTATAACTTTTTGGAATATTTAACAGGCAGGTTCTGTCTGGCCCTGTGTCTATTAGAAATTCTAATTCTTCTTCTTGGGGACCCACTTTTAAAGTTATCACAGGCTCCAGATGGTATTTGTCCCCCCCAGAAAATTAGAGCTTATGACCTCCCTATTCCTCCTCTGTGCCCATCTCTTTAAAGATTTTCAGATCTTCCGCTTACTTAGGACCATTTTCCTATTTCTCTTAAGTTTGTTTATCTATTTAGTTGCAGTTTCTTCTTTCCCCTCGAAAAGCTGTCCCTTAAAAACCTTTTTTTTTTTTTGCATTTCGCCTTTGATATGCTGTCGCATTTATTCTTTTGATTATGTAATTACAATAATTATTCATGTGTTTACTCCCCTCCTCATTATTTTTACCCCACTCAGGAGGTACAGTTGGCATTTTTTCTTCTCTGGGGGTCTCCGTAGATTATCTTTTTTTCTAAGCTTTTATTTCAGCTGCTGTGATTAATTGCCTTTCTTCCTGAGAAAAATATTATTTTCATTACAGACCACATCTCTTCTGAATTATAAATGTTTGGACCTAAAAATTGGTCTAATTGTTCAGCTATGCCTATGGGATCCTCCAAGTATCCCTGTTATTTATTTCTTAAAATTTCAGACCTCAGACGAAGTCAAAGGAGCATTTACAAACCCTGGTCCGCCCCCTCCTATGGGAGCCTCTTTTAATGGAAATAGACTAATCCCTTTATCCCATTCTTTTTGGATTTTTATCTTCTATAGCTTTTCTCCCGTATTTTTAGGAAGAATCAGGAGAGGGCTTTCTTTTACCCGAACGTTTAGTGTTTTGATAAGGTGATTCCTTTAGAGAGTTCCGCTGAGCAGCCGGTAGCTGTGGTTACCAAGGGAACGGAGCTCAGGGCGGGACGGGGGAACTCGGCACAGCTCAGGGTATGAGTGCTCCAAAGGCGGGGTTTGCAGCCGGGATCGCCCGAGGGGATCGGCACAGCTCAGGGTCTCGGTCCTCCAAAGGCGGGGTCTGCAGCCGGGACCGCCCCAGGGGCTGTTCCGGTGCAGACCGAGCTGCAGCGTGGATCGGCCCCACGTGGCTCACGGCGGCTGATCCGGCAGAGACCAACCCGGGACTGACCCCGGCTGCAGCGGCGGGAGCCGAGCAGAGTCAGGGCAGCCGGGGACGGGACAGACGGGACCCCCCCTCGGTGCGGTCAGCGCGGTAAGCACGGTGCACACGGCAGGACGGACCCCCCGCCCCTTCCGCCGGCACGGCCAGCGGAGCGGCCGCGGGCCAGGCGGCCGGGACCGGGACAGACGGACCGGGACAGACGGACCGGGACAGACGGACCGGGACAGACGGACCGTGCCGGAGCCGGCACAGGGGCTGGGGCAGCCGCGAACGAGTGGGGGAACAAACGGGAATGGATGAGGTAATATTTCGTTCCCAGCCTTATACGTTCACCGTTTTTCTTTTATTGCCTTTAAAAATGTTATTTTCTTACAATCTCCCTCCTGCCCAGCATGTGGTATATCCTTTTTTTTTTTTTTCCTGGATTAAACGGTTTTTACGAATAAATCCAGAGCTTACCAAAGCAAACTTCTGCTTGGATACTTTGAAATGGTCGACGAGTTAACTCACGACCTTCTCATGTTGTTTTTCTCACCACTCTTTTATTTATCCTTTGGCAAATTATACATCTTTCAGTTACTTGTTTTTCTACTCGAAAAATCGCAATGCATCCATAGTTCCTTAAAAAAAATGATCACACAAAGCCTGAGTATCCCACTGGGCGTTTTGATACATGTCCTCTGCTATTCCCTAGTAAGTATTTTATTATCTGTCTTCCATCAAGATGTTTCTATTTCCCCCATTTATCTTTTTCGCCACCTATCTTGTTTTAATTCGCTTTTTTTTTTTTTTGCTTCCCTAAACTTTGGAATTTCCAATTTTTCCTCATTTGGAGTTAATATTAACTCTTTCAGCTCCATTTTCTGCTGCATCTTTAGCTTCCTGATCTGCCAAATTATTTCCAGGGTCTTTAACCTGCAAATGCCAACCCTTTGATCTAACACAAAAGAATTTTGAAAAAGAACTGTTCCCAAACAGCTCCAGAGTCCCCCCAGTGTTTGGGACAGATTTCTGACCCAAAAAGAGACACTAAACGCTGAAAATTCATCAGCATTAATCCCAAATTAGAAAACTCACAAAAATCTTTTGATAATTTTCAACTAACAGACTAGGATGAAGTCAGAGGCCAGATTTGCAAAGAAGAAAGTCTAAATCCTCTAGCTATGCACGTGCCATTCAGCCAGCAAGCCGCCGGTCCTAGAACACGGGTGGCTGTCCCACCTCATGAGATAAAAGAATTGCGAAAAGCAATAAGGGACGGTGGTATCTGCTCCCCATATTTACGCAAGTGCTGAAAAGTACTCCGGAAGGACATACACTCACACCAAATGACTGTAAAAATCTTGCTAGTATAATTTTCACAGACTCACAATATATGCTATGGGAACTCAAATGGAAAAGACTGCTCACAGGGGTACAAGCCACTTATAGACAGAGTACCGATGCAGACCTTCGTACCCTTGTCATGTCTAAGCTGACTGGCGACCCTCCTGATGATCAGAATGATAATCGAGTGAATTTACCCAAAACAGCGTTAGATGACATTAAAAAGATGGCTCGCAGAGCCTTTTTGCAAATTCAGCCTGCAGAAAGTTTTGAAAAAGCCTATAATCTGATTAGGCAAGACTCGTCTGAACCATTTACCGAATTTGTGGACCTGGTAATGCCAGGAGCAGAAAGGCAATGTGGCAATGATATAGCTCGCCCAATAATGATACGGGACATTATTGAAAATAATGGCAATGCAGAATGTAAAAGAGTTATCAAAGCCCTAGGAAAAGAAAAACCCACAGTGCCTGAAATGATGGATGTCTGTAACAAAATTGGGAGTCCACAGCAAGTGGCAATTATCCAGGCAAATGAACTTGGAAAAACTCTAGGAGAAAAAATTGAAAGGGCTCTTACAGCTCAAACAGCGCAAGCAGCTGCACAGGCAGCACAACCAGAAGCTTTACCTGTCAATCAGCCAAAGACGAATGTCTGGGTTGCTTTAGCCAGGTCTGCAGGCTCCGATACCATCCGTCTATCTGACACAAGCCTTGACAAACCTTTTTCAACCTGTCTAGTTGGAGTACCTTTCCCAAAGGGTTTTGATAATGTTACTCCTGATAAGTATTGGTCATATGATAATCATCACGTATCTCCAACTCCCACCAAGAAACACCAAACTTATATTGATAATTCTAAAGCTGATAAATCTGACCTTCAAGAGCTAGAAATCCTAGGCTCAACAACTATGGGTACCTGTTACTTCTTTCATTTCCTAGGAGAAGATGGCCCTCATTTAAAGGTTACCCCATATCACCCAGCTTATAGCAATATGACTTCTCGCCTCTGTCCGTCCCGACCGTGCTACCCCCCGATGCTCCTACAGGTAGAAACTCACTCACTAGCAGGAAAAATCCTTCCAATGCAGTTTTTTCTATTTTTATCCTCCGAGTGTCCAACTTCTTTTGCTAAATTTCTGTAGATTTGAGCTCAAATTACCATTTCTGACCAGTGCAGAGACAAATGATGAAACATTCCTGAGTTATTCTTACTCTTCATCTTATGGAACTAGCAGCCAGCACTAAATTTGCATCATCTAACCAAAGTAGACATTTCACAGAAAAGCACTTTCTATAGGAATATTGAAAAACTATAGATTGAGGTAAAACCATCAAGTTTCTGCCCTCACTGGTGCAAAGTCACATGTTGTTTGAAGAGCATCCCACTGAATTTTCTAAAGATGTGTGAATGTGTCATCTGGATCACAGGATAAAAAGCAGGGTTAAAACACTGAGCAAAACTGAAGTTAACAAACACAAGGTTCATCAACCTTGCAATAGAAGCTTGCAGAAACCTTTCAAGGCTCATCCAATAAAGCCCCGTGGCACTTTGTTCTTCCCCCTCCTCCCAAATCTCCATCCGTCCGAGGCAGCATCAGCAGGAAATTTTGCACGGAAGCTTGCCAGATAAAATAGCTATATCATCTGCCATTAGTTTTAGAGAGTTCTTCAAAAATAGGTTAAAAATTATTTTATCTATTATTTTTTTGCTGTGTCCTAAGTTAGCGATGGGCCGAGTCTCGTGTCTTTGTCTCACAGAAAGGTGGTTCACGTGTCCTTTAATATCATATGTGCAAATATTTCCAATCTGCATTCTGCCTTATCAGAAGGCTAATTAATTGCTTTATTATACTATATTACATTACATCTAAACCAAATCTGCCAAGTACTCAACCCCGCACACAACTCGTGACCGTCACCCAACAGTCCCGACACACACACACACTTGGCCCCGACAGGCCAAGGAAACAAAACACCATCACTTTGGGTAAACAATCTCCATGTTGCATTCTACTTCGGCACAAACACAGGCACAGCAAATGAGATAAGAATTGTTTTTCCTTCCTCTGAGGTTCAGAGAATGTGAATCCCAGAAATATTATTGGGAAGAATTGTGCCTTGCTTTTCTCTGTGAAGAGAAATGCGGTGACAGGTGCACCCTTGCCTCCACGGCAAAGAATCACGGAATGGCTTGGGTGGGAAGGGAACTTGAGGTTTATCTTTGATTTATCCAACACTTCAACAGGCAAGAGGGGGCTCATCTGCTTCAGAGCTGCTTGCTTTTCTCACACCTTTCACGAGCAAAGCCGGAAGCAAACCCTCCCGAGTTGCCCTATCGACCAGGGGACCCCTCAGCACTCAGCGACACTGCCAGCAACACCTCAGACTTTTACTCACACAGGGACGAGGCCGTGCACTCGGTGGTAACCCAGATTCTCTTTTTCCAGCAGTAGCCTTGAACTTCCTTTGTTCTCTCTGCAGGCCTTTTTGCAAGCACACCAATTAACAGACTACACAAGTTTCACCAGCAGACTTCAGCTAAATCCAAAATTGGTTTCTACCCCAAGTAAAATTTGCAACCCCCTGTCTCACCTGCGATGTTTGGAATTTTAGGAGGTGGCAGCCCACTCGAGATCAAAGGTCCTGGGCAGGGTGCAGACCCAGGGACACAAATGCCATCCCTTTTCCAAGGGAAACAAAACTCATCACCCCAGTTTCCTTACATCAGTTTGCCGAAGACGTTCGGCACTCCCAGGTCACTCAGAGTTCTCGTTGGCTGCAGACTCGGTCTCGGAGTTACGGAGTTACGCTTCCTCCTAACACTCACCTCCTCACCTCAGCCCCCTGCTGCTGCGTCCCCTTCTCTGCCCCTAACCCTACTCTATTTTCCAGCCCGCCCTTGCTCCCTCCCTCACTCCGCCCTTAAGCCGTCCCGCCACACTTCCCGCTCCATCCGTTACTTCACCCACCGCCCACCCGTGAGTCCCCTCCAGCAGCACGCAGGAGCCCGAACCCTCGGAGGACGGCGCAGCTCTCGCAGCAGGACAACACCCAAGCAAGACAGGCAGGGACAACGTCTGTGGGCTGCAGGGTGTCACAAGGGGCTGCGGGCTGAGGGGAGGGGGCTGGAGAGTGACACAGAGGATGGGGGAGCTGAGAGGCAGAAGGGGGCGTTAGGAGCAACTGGAGGGCTCCAGGGTGGCACAGAGATGCTGGGAGTGGGGAACTTGAGGGTGACAAGAAAAGGGTGAGGGGGAGCAGATGCCTTGAGGGGCAAAGTGGGGGCTGCTTGAGGGTGACAGGTGAACCAGCCCTCACACCACCCCTAACCTTACCCTAAAAACCACCCCTAACCAGGTGGAGAGTGCACGGTGGAGGCCAGGGGGCCAAGGGACAATGTCAGAGGTCTCGGAGTGGCACGCAGACATTGCGGGCTGAGGGGCAAGGAGGGGGAGGCTTGACAGATGGAGAGCTCACACCGAGGGTTAGGGGGACAAAGGACACAGGGTATCAGGTAGGGCTAGGGTACAGGTGCAGCAGCCCTCAACCCAACCCCAAGGTCACCCTAAAGAGCACCCCTAGGACCCCAGTTTTCCCCAACAGCAGCACAAGGCAATAACCCCAATGCTGGGACAGCCCCAGAAGTCTCCCAGCAGCTGCAGACAGCAACCCTAATAAAAAGGTAGCAATGATGTTTGTGGTCTAGAGAGTGACAGGTAGGAGTTGGGGGCTGAGCAGTTTTTTAGGGTTATTTTTTAGGGTTTTTCTCACGGCTTTCAAAGGATATTTTAGGGCTTTTTTGGAGGAGTTTTCCAGGAAATTTCTGGGAACATTTAGGATACTTTTAGGGCTTTTTCAGGGCTTTTAAAAGATTTTGTTAGGGTATTTTAAGGGCTTTCTTAGTACTTTGAAGAATTGTTTGGGGGGGGATTTGTGTGTTCTTGGGGGTTTTTTAGGACTATTGAGGGTATGTGGAGGACTTTTTAGGGCTTGGGTATTTTTAGGGTTTCTGAGGGAATTTTTAGGCTTTTTTAGGGTCTTATCAGGGCATTTTAAGGATTTTTGGGGTATTTTTAGAGCTCTTTTTGGACTCTTTAGGGTATATTTAGGGATTTCTAAAGGTTCTTTGGGGATTTTTAGGGTTTTTTTAAAAGTAGGGTATTTCCAGTGTATTCTAACAGCATTCTGAGGCTATTTTTAGGTTTTCATGGGGTTTTTAGGACATTTTGAAGATTAGGAGTTTTTCAGGGAATTTTTAGGTTTTTTTAGGGTTTTTCATGGCACAACACATGGAGGCTGAGGGCCAGCTTGAGGGGCACTGTGGGGGCTTGAGAGTGACAGAGGCTGGGAGTTGAGGGAGGAAGAGGGAGAGGGGACAGCGGGTGACACACAGAGATGCTGAGGGTGGCAGGGGCAGCTGTAGGGTGACACAGAGAAGCTGGGGGCTGAGGGGCAAAGGAGAGGGGTCAAGGGTGACACACAGGAGCTGAGGGCTGGGGGGCAGAGGGACCGGTTGAGGGGTAAAGGGAGAGGGCTTGAGGGCTGGACAGTCCAGTGGAGATCAGGGGTGCACGGTACAGCTGTACCACCCCTCACCCCAGCCCTAACCTCAGCCTAAGCAGCCCCCCTAAAAACAGCCTTTTCCCCCAACAGCAGCACAACACAGCAACCCTAACAGCGAGACCAGACAGCAACCCTCACACAGCAGCACAATGACAGAACCCTCAGAGGACAACAGACCCACTGCAAAAAGGTAGGGACGACATCTGTGGGCTAGACAGCGAGAGGTAGAGTTCGGAGACTGAGCATGTCTTTGTGAGGCTTTTTTTCCAGGACTTCTAAAGGTATTTAGGGGATTTTGGAAGGGACTTTTCTGGGACTACTTAGGGTATTGTTGGGGATTTTTCAAAGCCATTTTATGAGTCTTTAGCATATTTGGAAGATTACGGTCAGGGTCAGAGGAAACACCCTCCGAAAAGGCAGAGTTTTAGGACCGCAGCGGAATGCTTGAGCAAGGGGCCAGCGGCGGCACAGCGGGTCGGGTCCCACGCGTCCAGTGCGAAGGTTGTAAGTTTTAGACACAGCTAAGTTGTTGTGGTTAGGGTTAGATGCTCTCAGCTATGGTCTGGGAGAACTTCCGCACAGAAAAACTCACCCCCCGCATCTCCCGACGCCAGTTTGCAGGAGGTGCTCGGCACTGCCAGGGCAGTCCGAGCTCTCGGCGGGGGCAGCTTTGCTCCCGGAGAAATCCTGCGCCGGCCCTCTTCCCCGTAAAGCCAAACTCACCCCCGCTGCGCGTCGACGTCCGTTCGCAGGAGGCACACGGCACTCCAAGGGCGGCAAGAGTTCTCGGCGTCGGCAGCCGCGGTCCGTGAGAAATTGTTCTCTGCGGTTTTGGAGGCGGAATCGCAGTTTCGGCCACAGGGACACAGAGAGGAAAGACCGTTAACTTCCTTGGAAAGGAAAGTCTAGCAGTCCATGGTTTAAGGGGCAGACGAAGGGCTGTGCAGGGGAAGGAACTCCTCACAGGACCTTTCTTCACCTCAAGCCCCACTCCAAGGTCTAGCAGCACCCCGTGTGCCCAGCTGCTTTCAGAGGGTTACCCGGGCACACCCGCACAGGGAGCGGCTAGTCCAGAGGGGCTAACAGGAGCATCCCAAGGGTCCCTCCAGGAACTACGGTCGGAGCATCCAGCACGGACTAGGGAGCAGCCGGAGCCACCCGGGCACGGAGCATCACTTTGAGAAAATGCCAAGGCAAGAGCCCTTTTGCCAAGGGGCAGCATCTGAGCAGGCCAGGCAGCACGTGGGGTTCCAGGAGAGAGCTTTCAACTTTCCCCTTTTACTGTGTCAGTCCCTCCCCAGGGCCCCAGACCCTCCACAGCACTCCCAGAAAGGAGAGGGGTTATTAGGAGAAAAAGGGTTTAGAAAAAAGGGAAAAAGCTTCCTTTTCCTTTATTTTTTGTGTTCAAACCGGGAGGGACTCTGCTTCCCCTGCAATTTTAATGGCCTCAGTTGAAAGAATCCCTGCCTTTTCTATGCTGTTCGGGGTGTTCATTGACAGGGAGTCCTCATTTTCTATTATTTTCCAGTTTAAGTAGAAGGGGAAAATCTTGACAATGTTTCTTATGGGTTTGAATTAAGGGTAGCCACCCCCTTTTTGTTGTCCTGAGGCCTAAATTGAGGGAGTAGCCCAGCTATCTCTCCATAAAAGTTTGAACTGAGGGAAAAATCCCTCTTTTTTTCATCACTGGAGAGATATAAAGTGAGGAAAATCCCTCTTTTCCCAGTATTAAGGAGAATAAATTAAAGGGCAGAAACTACTTATTTGCTATTGTATTAGTTTCAGTAGAGGTAACTGCCCCATTTCCTCTGTTTAAGGGGTTCACTGGAAGGAAGCTCTGCTTTTTTCAGCATTTTAAGGGCTTAAAACTACATTTCACGGCCCTTCTTTCTGTGCCATAGGACCAAGTATCTCAGAGCAGGGTGAGCCTGACACCTGGCATGCACTTAACCCTTACACTGCCTGGGAAGCTTTTATTTATCTTATTTTTACTTATAATGTAGATAGGCCTAATTAGAAGTCCCAAGGAGACTTAGACTATTCATATCATAAGCATTCTTTTCCACCCAGCATAGTCACACATGAAGTACTACTTAGTAGCCACTAAGGAATAATTATGTAAGTTAACAGCAAATCACCCAATTTATCTAGTTACACTGCCTAAACAGAAACTTTTATTTCTTACCAGTTTTCTGCCCATTTACTCCCAGTAGTTGTTGCAAAAAAAGAAAGCGCTGTTATTTTTCTGAAGAGTTTTCTTCTATAACAAGCCCTTTGTTCCCCTTGACTTCAAGTCAGAGGAGCCAAACAGCAGCAGCTGCTCTGAGGGCTTTTATACCCGGTGGGATTCGCCCCCTCCCTTTTCCCGGGTGCCACGGGAACGAGAGGCGGGCACCATCAGGGGTATATTAACCCCAGCCTTTGCTCAGGGCCTTCATTCCCCCTCTGGGATGTGCTGGGATAAGAGCTCTCCTCTCATTTCAGTGAAGAAGCTTTTTCAGCTTATCTCAGCTTGTTTTCAGCAGGTGTTTCTGGGCATCTAAAGCAACAGAGGCTTTGAAGATACTGTAAAGAAAACAGCATAGAATACAGGGAGTATTTAAGCTCGTGATTCTGGGTTTTGTGTTTAGGGGTGGTAAAGTGCATTTGTAATTTCTGGTTTTGTTCTTATTTTGCTTTGTATTTTTTTTAGGAGGAGTGCAGCTTCCAGAGGCTCCAGGTTGTGTCAGCTACAACACTTTTTTCAGCAGATTCATCATGTCACAAGAGGGATCTGCCCAGTGTCCAAGATGATGTTTGAGATTGAGGCTTCAGGTGAGTTGAGGATTGTGACTAGGAGAGGGAGGCTGAGCAGGTATCTGGTTAGGAGTTATTATTGGGGGGGTGGTTTTGAAGGCAGCAGGGTGAGAAAGGGTGTTTATTTGAGGTCTCCCCCAAGACTTTTCAGAAGCCTAGCAGAGGCATTCACACGTCTTACAGCACACAAGGTCATCCACTGCACTCACAGGAATGCTATTTAACTTTGCCTTTCTCTAACCCAGGTGCCACTCATAATAATGGCCACAGCCTTGGAATCAGGATGAAGCTGGAGCCTGAAGGAGCCAGGCACACTCAGGAGAGGGCAAGTAGCTGACTTGCTGGGATTTGGCCCACATAACTCTGTACTCATAGATTGGTTTTGGTTTTCTTTATTGTAGCCGACCGAGAGGCTAACAGGCGATCACGGGACCCTCCGAGGCAGACTCATTTCAGGTGCAACGTGGATCCACGTCACCGATCATCCAAAAGATAAGTCAGAGTCACAGCCTGGAGATGGGACAATGGGAGAGCAGCGGGTTGGGAGTTCCTGGGACAGACTTAAAAATTAGCAGAGGGAAAAGCAATCTCCTCCAAGGGGCCTCTTAGGACAGCTAAAGGGAGAGGTTCTACTTTGATGGCAGCTTTCAGGCGGGCAGCGCAGAACAGTTCCGGTCCCCGTCGTGTTGTCCGGTGTACCGTGTTACCTAGTGTGTCTTTGGGGTCCCTTTTGCCTTTTCCCCTCAAGACCCTCACCACAAGCATAATGTGTTGTGTTTATCGTCCCCCTGTTTGTCACGGTCTGTGTCACGGGTGTCCGCACGTATTTGTGCCGGAGCTGCTCTGCCCTGCCCTGCCGCATAGCCTGCTGCAAGAGGACAAGTCCCAGGGACTTCCAGTTTGTCGGGCGTTGCCAGACTCTAGATGATATTCCTAGATAGACAGAAGATGTTTGGAGCTGTGAAGTTATCCCGCAGCCCTTTGACTTTTGTCCTCACTTTCTTTCAGATGCAGAAGGATCCAGGGCAAAATCCATCCACCCATCTCGAGTGAGGAGGTTCCCCCGAGCAGGTCAGTCACCGTTTGTCTCTGCAGGGGGAGTGTCAAGTGTGACTTTGTTACAGCTCTGGTCTTTTTCTTTTTAGGAGGTAAAGCTGGATATCAGCAGTCAAGATGAGGTGGGCAAGGTGAGCATTGAGTAGCTCACCTTGTTGTTAATGCTCCAGTCTCACTTTCCAGTGCAACTCTAAGTATCCATTCCTGTTTCTGTGCTTTAGGCAATCAACTCGGAGTATGCCGAGCCCCCGTCACCCACCGGCCTACGCACCGGGCGCGCCGCTCTCCCGAGCCCTGCGGAAGAATCACGGGACTCGTCGATGAAGCCTCTGCCTTTTCTATTTAAAAGTGTCACCAGGGTAGCCTTGGGCACTGGATGAGGAGTCGCAGTGAGTCGGGGAAGTAGGGAGGCGGAGCTAGGGTCTGCTCATGTTTCAGCAATTCCACATCACCTTGTCTCCTTTTACCCCAGGCTTACCCCGTGACAACGGCATCAGCCTCGGAGGGCGGCCGAAGGGTGCGGCCCCAGGAGCCGGGCATTCTTAGGAGAACGGTGAGTGGCAGAATTGTTGGGTTTTGGCCAGTGTGCTGCATTGATCATGCATTAATATTTGCATTTCTTTCATGTAGCTGACTAAGAAACAACAGGGAGTTGTTGAACAACAGTGCCAGCAGGAACTTCCCAGATGTTGAGGCAGCCTTCTGTTGCACCTGACACAGACCTGCATCCCCAGATGTCCGAGAGATAAATAGAGGGGTACAACCCACAGAGGGGATGAAAGCGGGGTGCAGGGTAGGGACCCACCGGGAGGGATTTTTGAGTCTCCTTTGGAGATGGGGGCGTCCATGAAGTGGCCCCTTAGGCCCCATAAAAGCAAAGCCTGACTTTTGATCACAGTGCTGAGGCGCGCAGGGCAGAGGAGTCCCGGTGTGTATTGTGTCACTTGTCTTTTGTGTATTATGTGTGTTTGGATATGTCATGTCCTTTACCTTAGGCCTTTGAGGGGCCTGTCAGACACCCTGGCATCATTGTTAGCATCTGTGATCTCTGCATTCCTCGGCCTGGCACCCAGGCCATAGAACTTTCCACTCGGGATCTCAGACAGGCATCAGACTCTCTTGTCTCTTTAGAAGCATCCAGTCAGATGTCTTTTCAGGTCTTGATCTGAGCTGTATGGACAGCTCTGCCCCGCCAGGATCCATTATGGCGGACTAGGACTTGAAAGAATATGAGGGCAGGTAGAGGCTTCTGGCCATAGGATTCTTGGGCATCCATCTTTGCAGTTCTTGGACTAAATCATTCAGTTAGTATCTTCTTCCTCCAGATTTCTCTGAGCCTCATCAGCTCACCATCGGTCTCACCTCGGTCATCTCCTTTTGCATTCTCTCAGTCCTCGCAGCCATTTCCCTTGCCAGGAGCTTTCTGTCCGTGTTGTGTCCCCGTTGTCTGTCACGTCCCGTCTGTCCTGTGTCACGGGTGTGTGCACACACATTTGTGCCGGAGCTGCTCTGCCCTGCCGCATAGCCCGGTGCAATAGGAGAAGTCCCGGGGACTTGAAGTTTGTAATGTGGGGTGTAGTTGGAGTCTAGGTGGGATTTATAGATGGACACAGGATATCTGGAGCTCTTAAGTTATCCTGCAACAGTTTGAGTCTTGTCCTAACTTTTTTTTCAGATTCAGATGGATTAAATGTGTGCCAGAGGGCCCCATCCCGGGTGAGTGGTTTCCCCCGAGCAGGTGAGGCACCATTTGTCTCTGCAGCAGAAGTGTATGTGGTGACTCTGTTACAGCTCTGTTTTTTGTCTTTCTTTTTAGGAAGTAAATCTGGATACCAGCAGTCAAGGTGAGCAGTGGAGAGAAGTAGCTGTTATTGCTCAGCTCTCAGTTTCTGGTGCTGCTCTAAGCTTCCATTCTCATTTTTGTGGTTTAGGCAATCCACTGGGAGCCTGCCAAGCCCCCGTCACCAGCCAGCCGATGCACCGGGTTCCCTGCCCGTGTGAGCCCTGTGGATGCGTTACAGGACCTGGTGATGAAGCCCTGAACTCTTCTATTTCAAGGTGCCATCCAGGTGGCCTTCACCAGCTGCCAAGGAGTCGCGGTGAGTCGGGGAAGTAGGGAGGAGGAGCGAGGGTCCCCTCGGGTTTTAGCCATGCCCAATCACCTCATCTCCTCTTAACCCAGGCACCCCCTGTGACGATGGCCTCGGTCTCCGAGCGTGCCCGAAGCATGCGGCCCGAGGAGCTGAGCGTTCTTAGGAGCACAGTGAGTAGCAGACTTGTGGGGTTTTGGCCCATGGGCTGCCAAGATCAGGCACTGATGTTTGGTTTTCTGTAATACAATTGTCTGAGAGACACCAGCCCGGTGCCAGCAGGACCTTCCCGGCTGACGAGGTGGCCTTTCTTCACACCCGAGACCGGCATCCCCAGCTGTGCGAGAGATAAGTAGAGGGCCACGACCCAGAGAGGGGATGAAAGCAGGGGGCTGGTTTGGGAATTACTGGGAGGGGTTTTTGAGTCCACTTTGGAGGTGGGGGGGTGTCCATGGGGCGACCCCTTAGGCCCCATAAAAGCAAAGTCTGACTTTGGATCACAGTGCTGAGGCGCGCAGGGCAGAGCAGTCCCGGTGTGTATCGTGTCACTTGTCTTTTGTGTATTATGTGTTGTTTGGATATGTCATGTCCTTTACCTTAGGCCTTTGAGGGACCTGTCAGAAACCCTGGCATCATTGTTAGCATCTGTGATCTCTGGATTCCTCGGCCTGGCAGCCAAGCCATGGAACTTTTGGCTCGGGAGCTCAGGCATCAGACTCTCTTGTCTCTTTAGAGGCATCTGGTCAGATGTCTTTTCAGGTCTTGTTCTGAGCTGTGTGGACAGCTCTGCCCCGCCAGGATCCATTATGGCGGACTAGGACTTGTGAGAAGGTGAGGGCAGGTAGAGGCTTCTGGCCGTAGGATTCTCGGGCATCCATCTTTGCAGTTCTTGGAATAAATCGTTCGGTTAGCATCTTGTTCCTCCAGGTTTCTCTGAGCCTCATCAGCTCACCATCGGTCTCCCCTCGGTCATCTCCTTTTGCATTCTCTCAGTCCTCGCAGCCATTTCCCTTGCCAGGAGCTTTCTGTCTGTGTTGTGTCCCCGTTGTCTGTCACGTCCTGTCTGTCCTGTGTCACGGGTGTGTGCACACACATTTGTGCCGGAGCTGCTCTGCCCTGCCGCATAGCCTGGTGCAATAGGAGAAGTCCCGGGGACTTGAAGTTTGTAATGTGGGCTGTAGTTGGACTCTAGATGGACACAAGATATCTGGAGCTCTTAAGTTATCCTGCAACAGTTTGACTCTTGTCCTAACTTTTTTTTCAGATTCAGATGCATTAAATGTGTGCCAGAGGGCCCCATCGCGGGTGAGGGGTTTCCCCCGAGCAGGTGAGGCACCATTTGTCTCTCCAGCAGAAGTGTATGCGGTGACTCTGTTACAGCTCTGTTTTTTGTCCTTCTTTTTAGGAAGTAAATCTGGATACCAGCAGTCAAGGTGAGCAGTGGAGAGAAGTAGCTGTTATTGCTCAGGTCTCAGTTTCTGGTGCTGCTCTAAGCTTCCATTCTCTTTTTTGTGATTTAGGCAATCCCCTCGGAGCCTGCCAAGCCCCCGTCACCAGCCGGCCGATGCACCGGGTTCCCTGCCCGTGTGAGCCCTGTGGATGCGTTACAGGACCTGGTGATGAAGCCCTGAACTCTTCTATTTCAAGGTGCCATCCAGGTGGCCTTCACCAGCTGCCAAGGAGCTGCGGTGAGTAGGGGAAGTAGGGAGGAGGAGCGAGGGTCCTCTCAGTTTTCAGCCATGCCCAATCACCTCATCTCCTCTTAACCCAGGCACCCCCTGTGACGACGGCCTCGGTCTCCGAGCGTGCCCGAAGCGTGCGGCCCGAGGAGCTGAGCGTTCTTAGGAGCACGGTGAGTAGCAGACTTGTGGGGTTTTGGCCCATGGGCTGCCAAGATCGGGCACTGATGTTTGGTTTTCTTTAATACAGCTGTCTGAGAGACACCAGGCCGGTGCCAGCAGGACCTTCCCGGCTGACGAGGTGGCCTGCCTTCACACCTGAGACCGGCATCCCCAGCTGTGCGAGAGATAAGTAGAGGGCCACGACCCAGAGAGGGGATGAAAGCAGGGGGCTGGTTTGGGAATTACTGGGAGGGGTTTTTGAGTCCACTTTGGTGATAGGGGCTGTCCATGGGGCGACCCCTTAGGCCCCATAAAAGCAAAGCCTGGCTTTTGATCACAGTGCTGATGTGCGCAGGGCAGAGCAGTCCCGGTGTGTATCGTGTCACTTGTCTTTTGTGTGTTATGTGTTGTTTGGATATGTCATGTCCTTTACCTTAGGCCTTGGAGGGGCCTGTCAGAAACCCTGGCATCATTGTTAGCATCTGCGATTTCTGCATTTCTCGGCCTGGAACCCAGGCCATAGAACTTTTGGCTCGGGAGCTCAGACAGGCATCAGACTCTCTTGTCTCTTTAGAAGCATCCGGTCAGATGTCTTTTCATATCTTGTTCTGAGCTGTATGGACAGCTCTGCCCCGCCAGGATCCATTATGGTGGACTAGGACTCGAAAGAACGTGAGGGCAGGTAGAGGCTTCCGACCGTAGGATTCTCGGGCATCCATCTTTGCAGTTTTTGGACTAAATCATTCAGTTTAGCATCTTCTTCCTCCAGGTTTCTCTGAGCCTCATCAGCTCGCCATCGGTCTTACCTCAGTCATCTAATTTTCTGTCCTTGTGCTCCTTGCAGTCATGCTTCTTGTCTCGAGATTTCTGTCTGTGTTGTGTCCCCGTTGGCTGTCACGTCCTGTTCTGTGTCACGGGTGTCTGCGCACATTTGTGCCGGAGCTGCTCTGTCCTGCCACATAGCCTGGTGCAATAGGAGAAGTCCCGGGGACTTGGAGTTTGTAATGTGGGGTGTAGTTGGACTCTAGGTGGGATTTGTAGATGGACACAGGATATCTGGAGCTCTTAAGTTATCCTGCAGCCCTTTGACTTTTGTCCTCACTTTCTTTCAGATGCAGAAGGATAAAATCCAGGGCAGAGCCCCCCATCCCAGATGCAGGGATTGCCCCGAGCAGGTCAGTCACCGTTTGTCTCTGCAGAGGAAGCATAAATGGTGGCCGTTACAGCATTGTTCTTTGTCTCTCTTTTTAGGAAGTCAAGGCTGAGAGCAGCAGTCAAGGCCGAGTGGGCAAGGTGAGCATTGAATAGTGTACAGAAGCAGTTGTTATTGCTGAGGTCTCAGTTTTGGTTCAGCTCTAAGCATCTCCTCTTGTTTTTTTTTTTTTATTTTAGGTGGTCCACTTGCCATCTCTCCTGGCCGAGCATGCCTATGCCAGGTGGGTGAGAGCTTAAGGTATCGGTGTGGCATCCTTGTCAGATTTGGGAGGTTGTGTTTTCACAGTATGTCACCATGGTTTTCTGCTTTGTTTCTTTGCAGGTGCTGTCGCTGCCCTAGGCACGCCCTGGATCAGAGGAGGGCAGGTGAGTCGGAGTTTAGGCAGGCTGACTCCTAGGTGAGCGTTACACAGCAGCATGCTAAGCGTGTCCCTTTTCTCTTTGCAGGTCTCTTTTGGGCACCCTCCGGAGTCCAATCAAGATTTGAGGTGAGCCGGGGCAGCGGTGCGGAGGAGTCCCGGGAATTACTGTTGTTGAGGGCAATAGTCAGGTTTTCTGTTTTGCCTTAGGTACCCTGAGGAGGCTCGTAGCCCAAGCTTGGAAACGGCAGCACCGAAGCACACACGGAGAGCATCTCAACGTCCACGTCTGACCGAGGATGGATTTTGCCTGCTCCTCTTCCAAAAGCTAAGTGTCGGGGGCCAGTGGCCGGGAGAAGGGGAATAGCCTTTACTCTCAGAGGAGGCAATTTGATGTCAGCTTAGTGGAGAGGTCTGTAGCGGGGTGGGCTCTCTGGCATAAAGGGAGAGGGTTTCCCCTCAGCCTCGCCAGAGCCTTTGCTGGGCAGGGCAGTTCCGACCCATCTCCACATCTTTGCGTACTTTGTGTCGTCCGCCTCCCTCGACTCGACGTCGTCACGGCTCTTTCCCCCGAGGAGCTCGCCTTCACGTCCGGAGCTACGGCCATGGTCACCCGGCAGTCGGCTTCCTTCTCTATGCTTGCCGAGGCTCTCGAGCATCCTCTTAACTGCTTTGGCACTAACTTGTTTTGATGAGTTACATTTCATCATCACTTGCCATCGTCATAGGGCTTCCTTTCCTTTGGCATCATCAGCCTCTGGCTCATCTTGGGCTATGCATCTCGGGTCCCTACGGGGACAGTGCCAGGCAGTTGCCACTTGTCTCTGTGTTGTGTCATCTGTGTCTATGTTATGTTGTCTGTGTCTGTGTTATGTAGTCTGTGTCCGTTATCTTCCACGTCACAGGTCCTTGTTATGTCTCGATGCTTTCTCGGCACTATTCCGTGCCACATAGGCCATATTCTACTCATGTTCCTTTCTGGATATCCCCTATTCCAGCATCTTTACATTTTTACTCTTTGAGACAGGAACGGACAAGATCCTCAAAGGGACAAAATGTTCTCATCTGTCTTCCTTCTCACTACCGGCTTTGGTAGTGCCTTTTTTTCCACACCATTCTCTTGGACTTCCCGAGGGAGCGTCTTACACCCTCCTCACGTGACCGCAGGAGTTCGATAGGTTCCATCCTCCCAAGGGGTATAGGGCTCAAGAATTCATCTTCCAGACAGCTATCTCAAGTCCTGGCTTATATTGCATGTACCTATGTTGGCTTATACTGTATGTACTTACATTGTGTGTACCTGTGTTGGCTTATACTGTATGTACTTATATTGTCTGTGCCTATGCTGGTTTATACTGTATGTACTTATACTGTATGTACCTATGCTGGCTTATACTGTATGTACTTGTACTGTATGTACTTACACTGTGTGTACCTATGCTGGTTTATACTGTATGTACTTATATTGCGTGTGCCTCTGCTGGTTTATACTGTATGTTCTTATACTGTATGTACTTACACTGCGTGTACCTATTGTGGCTTATACTGTATGTACTTATATTGCGTGTGCCTATGCTGGTTTATACTGTATGTACTTACACTGTACCACTTATGCTTGGAGCTGCCCTGCCCTGGCATGTAGTCACAGTTAGGTAGAAGAGTTTTAAAAACTTTACTGGTCACCTGTCTTTAATGGGGTTTTGGGTAGAAAATTTATCGGTCAGAGCAGGGACAAGTCCTAGCTGTCAGATAGCCACTCATTGACCGCTTCCTGTTGTCTCACAGGTCCCCGAGGCTACCGATTTCCCGCGAGTCTACCATTTGACGTCAAGGAGTGGCAGCCAGAAGAAGCGTGGAAGCGTGTTCTTCAGCGTCTCGAGTACGGGCCACACCAAGCATGTAAACGGGAAGAGCGTGAGTGACAGCATATGTCTGTCTGCGTGTGTGAGTGCATGCTGACTGGATTTAACCTTGTGTGTGTGACTTTTGCCTTTCAGGTTTTTCAACTCATTTTTAAATTTAGAATAAAAAATCCCCAGCCGGGGGGGTTTTTTTTTTTTCCCCCCGGCTGGGTTTTTTTTTCCCCGGTCCCGGTCGGTCTGCGAGGCGACGTTCATCGCCAAAGTTTGGGCGCGGACCCTCCAGGGACCGGGGTTTTCGTCAGGCAGGAGGATATTTTTGGAGGCTCCCGGGAACCATGTTCCCGAGGAGGGGCGTGAGTGTGTGCCAAGGGTTAGCAGAGCAGTCGAGGTGTGATTTAGTGTGGGTTTGTGTGTAAGCTGAAGGAAGTGTGTGTGTGTTGAAGGGTTCTAGGGTTGTAACCTTGTATGACTTTTGCTTTTCAGGTTTTTCAACTCATTTTTAAATTTAGAATAAAAAATCCCCAGCCGGGGGGGTTTTTTTTTTTTCCCCCCGGCTGGGTTTTTTTTTCCCCGGTCCCGGTCGGTCTGCGAGGCGACGTTCATCGCCAAAGTTTGGGCGCGGACCCTCCAGGGACCGGGGTTTTCGTCAGGCAGGAGGATATTTTTGGAGGCTCCCGGGAACCATGTTCCCGAGGAGGGGCGTGAGTGTGTGCCGAGGGTTAGCAGAGCAGTCGAGGTGTGATTTAGTGTGGGTTTGTGTGTAAGCTGAAGGAAGTGTGTGTGTGTTGAAGGGTTCTAGGGTTGTAACCTTGTATGACTTTTGCTTTTCAGGTTTTTCAACTCATTTTTAAATTTAGAATAAAAAATCCCCAGCCGGGGGGGTTTTTTTTTTTCCCCCCGGCTGGGTTTTTTTTCCCCCGGTCCCGGTCGGTCTGCGAGGCGACGTTCATCGCCAAAGTTTGGGCGCGGACCCTCCAGGGACCGGGGTTTTCGTCAGGCAGGAGGATATTTTTGGAGGCTCCCGGGAACCATGTTCCCGAGGAGGGGCGTGAGTGTGTGCCAAGGGTTAGCAGAGCAGTCGAGGTGTGATTTAGTGTGGGTTTGTGTGTAAGCTGAAGGAAGTGTGTGTGTGTTGAAGGGTTCTAGGGTTGTAACCTTGTATGACTTTTGCTTTTCAGGTTTTTCAACTCATTTTTAAATTTAGAATAAAAAATCCCCAGCCGGGGGGGTTTTTTTTTTTTCCCCCCGGCTGGGTTTTTTTTTCCCCGGTCCCGGTCGGTCTGCGAGGCGACGTTCATCGCCAGAGTTTGGGTGCGGACCCTCTAGGGACCGGGGTTTTTGTCAGGCAGGAGGATATTTTTGGAGGCTCCTGGGAACCACGTTCCCGAGGAGCAATGATTGCTGGGGTGTAATTTAGCAGTTGTGATGGCAGTGATGGTGAGTTTGTGTGTAATGTGACGGGGGTGTTAATGGTAGATGAGTGTTGTTTTCTGTGTGCTTTTGTTGCTTTGGGTGTCCTGTAACAATGAATCAACCTGTAATGAAAATAGAAAAAGGTTATCATCCTGTGTTAGTATGTGTTGTATTGCTCTGTATTGCATTTGCATTAACTGCTGTATTATTTTGCTGCATATTTTGCTGTATTTTTTGCTGTATTTTGCTGTATTGCATTTGTTGTAGCTGCTGCATTGCCCTGTATTGCTCTGTATGTAAACTAGACTTTTACCAGTGCGTCTTTGGATTGTATCTGCACTTGCATTTGTATATACTGTTTCCATGTATTTTGCTGATGTATAAATAAAAACATTATTTTAATAAAGTTGAGTCACCCCTAATAAAGATACCCCCTGCCCTTCCTTCCCCCACTGTGGCTCCTGTCCTTTTTTTGGTGTGGTTTTGTCATTTCTTTCCACTGTATTTCTTCCTTTTGATCCTCACTATACTGTTCTATTTCTAACTTAACTTCCATCTATCTCTAACCATTTGTTTCTGTTTTGTTTGTAACTGCCAATGTCAGTCTTCTCGCTTCTCTTTCTCTCCGTGTTCTCCTTTTCCTGGGTTTGTGTTTTTTGCTCTTAGTCTTTTCCTTTTTCACCCCACTCCTCAGTTTTCACTTTCACTCTACTCCTAACCACTTTCTTTTCCCTCTAACTCCTGTCCTTCTTCAGTTTTACCACCCTCCTTTTCCTGTCTCACTCTGTCTTCCTGTTTTATTTTCTTCTCTGTCTTCTTGTCATTCTCTGTCTTTTCCTCTCTGTCTCTTCTCCCTCTCTCTGTCTCACGCTGTCTCCTCTGTCTCTGTTCTCTCCTCTTCTCTTCTTTCTCTGTCTTTGTCCTTGTTCTGTCCTCTATTCTCTGTCTTTTCTTCTCTCCCTCTGTTTTCCAACTCTTTTCTCTCTCCCTTTTTTCTTTGTTTCCCATCTTTTCTCCTTGCTTCTCTCTCTCTTTGTGCTTCTCTCTTTTCTCTTTGCTTCTCTCTGTCTTTTCTCTTTGCTTCTCTCTCTTTTCTCTCTGCTTCTCTCTGCTTTTTCTCTCTGCTTTCTCTCTCTGCTTTCTCTCTCTGCTTTCTCTCTCCTCCTCTTTCTTGCTTTGTTTTCTAGCTTTAGTTTAGTTTAAAAAAGCAGCAGTAGGAAATTTCAGGCTCCCGGGGAGTAAAAAAAAAAAAAAAAAACCACAATTTAAAAAAGCAAACCATTTACTCCCCGGGAGCCTGAAATTTCCTACTGCTGCACCGGACATATAGTTTTTCTTCTTTTTACTATATACAGTGTATATAGGGACCCCACCTGTCAGCAATCAATACTAACCACTAGTCCCCGCCCCCGTGCACGCCCACCCTCCCCAGACCCACCCCCTGCAAGCCAGCACCCCACCCCATGCCACCCACCCATAGACAGTGCACTCACAGCGCCACCTGCCGTTTACTCCCGAGAACTGCACTCACAGCGCCACCTGCCGTTTACTCCCGAGTACTGCACTCACAGCGCCACCTGGTGTTTGCCGGCCGGTACTGCATGCACAGCGCCACCTGGTGTTTGCCGGCCGGTACTGCACTCACAGCGCCACCTGCCGTCTGCCAATTGGTACTGCATGCACAGCACCCCCTGCCGTCTGCCTCGACGCACTGCACCCGCGGCGCGCTCCCAATGACGTCATCAGCGCGACCCGCCCTAAAAAGGACCCCAGTGCACAGGCGTCCACGCCAGACGCCCGATCGAAACGACGCCACCCACCCCACGCCCCGCAGACCCCCACGCGCGCCGCCGCCGGCCCCACGCGAACCGGAACGCCATTCCGGCCACACACAACCCACAAAAACCCCGCAAAACCCCCCAAAACCGAGAAAAAAAATCCCGGTCCCGGCGGCCGCCATTTTGTCCCAAATGACGTCACCCCCCCACCGCCGCCATTTTGTCCCCCGCACCACGTGACCCCCTCGCGGCCGCCATATTGCTGCCGTAAATGACGTCACCCCCGCGGCCGCCATTTTGCCGTAAATGACATCACAGAGCACTCGCCGCCATCTTGTCTCTCGGGTCACATGACCCCTCGCGGCCGCCATCTTGTCCCCCGTACCACGTGACCCCCTGGGCGCCGCCATCTTGTACGGCATCACATGACGACCAGGAGGCCGCCATCTTGGATGACATCACAGGATCAGCCATCTTGATTTCTCCAATCACGTGACCGCCACCATATTGGTCGCGGGTCACATGACTCCATGGGCGCCGCCATCTTGGTTCTCTGATCACGTGACCTACTGGGCGCCGCCATCTTGGATGACATCACAGGGTCCGCCATCTTGATCCCAGGTCACATGACCGCCGCCATCTTGGTCATGAGTCACATGACTCCATGGGGGCTGCCATGTTGGATCCATGGTCACATGACCTACTGGGCGCCGCCATCTTGGTCCTGGGCCACATGACTCCATGGAGGCCGCCATCTTGGTTCTCTGATCACATGACCTACTGGGCGCCGCCATCTTGGCTCCCAGATCACATGACTCTATGGGGGCCGCCATCTTGATGAGTCATCACAACGTCACAGCGGCCACCATTTTCTAGGGTTAGGGTTAGGGTTAGGGTTAGGGTTAGGGTTAGGGTTAGGGTTAGGGTTAGGGTTAGGGTTAGGGTTAGGGTTAGGGTTAGGGTTAGGGTTAGGGTTAGGGTTAGGGTTAGGGTTAGGGTTAGGGTTAGGGTTAGGGTTAGGGTTAGGGTTAGGGTTAGGGTTAGGGTTAGGGTTAGGGTTAGGGTTAGGGTTAGGGTTAGGGTTAGGGTTAGGGTTAGGGTTAGGGTTAGGGTTAGGGTTAGGGTTAGGGTTAGGGTTAGGGTTAGGGTTAGGGTTAGGGTTAGGGTTAGGGTTAGGGTTAGGGTTAGGGTTAGGGTTAGGGTTAGGGTTAGGGTTAGGGTTAGGGTTAGGGTTAGGGTTAGGGTTAGGGTTAGGGTTAGGGTTAGGGTTAGGGTTAGGGTTAGGGTTAGGGTTAGGGTTAGGGTTAGGGTTAGGGTTAGGGTTAGGGTTAGGGTTAGGGTTAGGGTTAGGGTTAGGGTTAGGGTTAGGGTTAGGGTTAGGGTTAGGGTTAGGGTTAGGGTTAGGGTTAGGGTTAGGGTTAGGGTTAGGGTTAGGGTTAGGGTTAGGGTTAGGGTTAGGGTTAGGGTTAGGGTTAGGGTTAGGGTTAGGGTTAGGGTTAGGGTTAGGGTTAGGGTTAGGGTTAGGGTTAGGGTTAGGGTTAGGGTTAGGGTTAGGGTTAGGGTTAGGGTTAGGGTTAGGGTTAGGGTTAGGGTTAGGGTTAGGGTTAGGGTTAGGGTTAGGGTTAGGGTTAGGGTTAGGGTTAGGGTTAGGGTTAGGGTTAGGGTTAGGGTTAGGGTTAGGGTTAGGGTTAGGGTTAGGGTTAGGGTTAGGGTTAGGGTTAGGGTTAGGGTTAGGGTTAGGGTTAGGGTTAGGGTTAGGGTTAGGGTTAGGGTTAGGGTTAGGGTTAGGGTTAGGGTTAGGGTTAGGGTTAGGGTTAGGGTTAGGGTTAGGGTTAGGGTTAGGGTTAGGGTTAGGGTTAGGGTTAGGGTTAGGGTTAGGGTTAGGGTTAGGGTTAGGGTTAGGGTTAGGGTTAGGGTTAGGGTTAGGGTTAGGGTTAGGGTTAGGGTTAGGGTTAGGGTTAGGGTTAGGGTTAGGGTTAGGGTTAGGGTTAGGGTTAGGGTTAGGGTTAGGGTTAGGGTTAGGGTTAGGGTTAGGGTTAGGGTTAGGGTTAGGGTTAGGGTTAGGGTTAGGGTTAGGGTTAGGGTTAGGGTTAGGGTTAGGGTTAGGGTTAGGGTTAGGGTTAGGGTTAGGGTTAGGGTTAGGGTTAGGGTTAGGGTTAGGGTTAGGGTTAGGGTTAGGGTTAGGGTTAGGGTTAGGGTTAGGGTTAGGGTTAGGGTTAGGGTTAGGGTTAGGGTTAGGGTTAGGGTTAGGGTTAGGGTTAGGGTTAGGGTTAGGGTTAGGGTTAGGGTTAGGGTTAGGGTTAGGGTTAGGGTTAGGGTTAGGGTTAGGGTTAGGGTTAGGGTTAGGGTTAGGGTTAGGGTTAGGGTTAGGGTTAGGGTTAGGGTTAGGGTTAGGGTTAGGGTTAGGGTTAGGGTTAGGGTTAGGGTTAGGGTTAGGGTTAGGGTTAGGGTTAGGGTTAGGGTTAGGGTTAGGGTTAGGGTTAGGGTTAGGGTTAGGGTTAGGGTTAGGGTTAGGGTTAGGGTTAGGGTTAGGGTTAGGGTTAGGGTTAGGGTTAGGGTTAGGGTTAGGGTTAGGGTTAGGGTTAGGGTTAGGGTTAGGGTTAGGGTTAGGGTTAGGGTTAGGGTTAGGGTTAGGGTTAGGGTTAGGGTTAGGGTTAGGGTTAGGGTTAGGGTTAGGGTTAGGGTTAGGGTTAGGGTTAGGGTTAGGGTTAGGGTTAGGGTTAGGGTTAGGGTTAGGGTTAGGGTTAGGGTTAGGGTTAGGGTTAGGGTTAGGGTTAGGGTTAGGGTTAGGGTTAGGGTTAGGGTTAGGGTTAGGGTTAGGGTTAGGGTTAGGGTTAGGGTTAGGGTTAGGGTTAGGGTTAGGGTTAGGGTTAGGGTTAGGGTTAGGGTTAGGGTTAGGGTTAGGGTTAGGGTTAGGGTTAGGGTTAGGGTTAGGGTTAGGGTTAGGGTTAGGGTTAGGGTTAGGGTTAGGGTTAGGGTTAGGGTTAGGGTTAGGGTTAGGGTTAGGGTTAGGGTTAGGGTTAGGGTTAGGGTTAGGGTTAGGGTTAGGGTTAGGGTTAGGGTTAGGGTTAGGGTTAGGGTTAGGGTTAGGGTTAGGGTTAGGGTTAGGGTTAGGGTTAGGGTTAGGGTTAGGGTTAGGGTTAGGGTTAGGGTTAGGGTTAGGGTTAGGGTTAGGGTTAGGGTTAGGGTTAGGGTTAGGGTTAGGGTTAGGGTTAGGGTTAGGGTTAGGGTTAGGGTTAGGGTTAGGGTTAGGGTTAGGGTTAGGGTTAGGGTTAGGGTTAGGGTTAGGGTTAGGGTTAGGGTTAGGGTTAGGGTTAGGGTTAGGGTTAGGGTTAGGGTTAGGGTTAGGGTTAGGGTTAGGGTTAGGGTTAGGGTTAGGGTTAGGGTTAGGGTTAGGGTTAGGGTTAGGGTTAGGGTTAGGGTTAGGGTTAGGGTTAGGGTTAGGGTTAGGGTTAGGGTTAGGGTTAGGGTTAGGGTTAGGGTTAGGGTTAGGGTTAGGGTTAGGGTTAGGGTTAGGGTTAGGGTTAGGGTTAGGGTTAGGGTTAGGGTTAGGGTTAGGGTTAGGGTTAGGGTTAGGGTTAGGGTTAGGGTTAGGGTTAGGGTTAGGGTTAGGGTTAGGGTTAGGGTTAGGGTTAGGGTTAGGGTTAGGGTTAGGGTTAGGGTTAGGGTTAGGGTTAGGGTTAGGGTTAGGGTTAGGGTTAGGGTTAGGGTTAGGGTTAGGGTTAGGGTTAGGGTTAGGGTTAGGGTTAGGGTTAGGGTTAGGGTTAGGGTTAGGGTTAGGGTTAGGGTTAGGGTTAGGGTTAGGGTTAGGGTTAGGGTTAGGGTTAGGGTTAGGGTTAGGGTTAGGGTTAGGGTTAGGGTTAGGGTTAGGGTTAGGGTTAGGGTTAGGGTTAGGGTTAGGGTTAGGGTTAGGGTTAGGGTTAGGGTTAGGGTTAGGGTTAGGGTTAGGGTTAGGGTTAGGGTTAGGGTTAGGGTTAGGGTTAGGGTTAGGGTTAGGGTTAGGGTTAGGGTTAGGGTTAGGGTTAGGGTTAGGGTTAGGGTTAGGGTTAGGGTTAGGGTTAGGGTTAGGGTTAGGGTTAGGGTTAGGGTTAGGGTTAGGGTTAGGGTTAGGGTTAGGTTAGGGTTAGGGTTAGGGTTAGGGGTTAGGGTTAGGGTTAGGGTTAGGGTTAGGGTTAGGGTTAGGGTTAGGGTTAGGGTTAGGGTTAGGGTTAGGGTTAGGGTTAGGGTTAGGGTTAGGGTTAGGGTTAGGGTTAGGGTTAGGGTTAGGGTTAGGGTTAGGGTTAGGGTTAGGGTTAGGGTTAGGGTTAGGGTTAGGGTTAGGGTTAGGGTTAGGGTTAGGGTTAGGGTTAGGGTTAGGGTTAGGGTTAGGGTTAGGGTTAGGGTTAGGGTTAGGGTTAGGGTTAGGGTTAGGGTTAGGGTTAGGGTTAGGGTTAGGGTTAGGGTTAGGGTTAGGGTTAGGGTTAGGGTTAGGGTTAGGGTTAGGGTTAGGGTTAGGGTTAGGGTTAGGGTTAGGGTTAGGGTTAGGGTTAGGGTTAGGGTTAGGGTTAGGGTTAGGGTTAGGGTTAGGGTTAGGG